>NC_054706.1:38889194-38909194 GCF_016097555.1 Gigantopelta aegis
ATGAGTATTTGTCATACAGACTACATTAACTGTGGGCGCACATTCTAATTTTACGTATTTTAGTTATAATTATAGCGTTCTTCCATTGGCAATTCTAAAGAAGTTTATAATCTAATCTAAATTCATTTAACAAATCTCACTATAGATGCCATTCAGGCGTTGTTGTTATTTCAGTGTAACCTAATTGTTCAAACTATTTGAGTGTGATGGCTTTTGTGTGTTTCGGTCGGAGCTCACAGTGGTGATGGTGTCTTCCGCGTGTCTTTTCGGGCCACTTGCAGCATACACAGCTCACCGCCCTTGGAGGCAGGAGGTTATGGAGCTGGAGAGGGGCTTCCTCGGGTTTATCTGGTGGTTCCACCAACCAACCAACCAACCAACCAGCCAGCCAACCAATCAACCAAAACTTTGTTTACGCTCTTGTAACCACTGAAGGTTCACACACATCATATTTACCGTAATGATTTGAAGGTTATATTATTGTATACATTTAGAGATAAGTCTTTCTGACTGGTAAAGGAGCCCACTGGTAAAACGCTCGCCTGACGAGTGGTCGATCTAGGATCGATCCCCATCGGTGGGTCTAATGGGCTATTTCTCCTTCTAGCCAGTGCTCCATAAATAGTGTAACAAACGCCGTGATATGTAATATCCTGTCTGCGGGGTGCTGCATATAAAATATCCATTGCTGCTAATCGGAAAGACTAGCTCATTGCGTGGCGGCAGCGGGTTTCCTCTCTCATTATCCGTGTGGTCCTTAACCCTATGTCCGACGCCATATAACCATGATTGATATATGTTGAGTGCCTCGTTGAATAAAACATTTCTTCCTTCCTTCTCAGTGGTAAATTTGGTAAAAAAGACGAGTACATACAACACTTAGTCTGAATTTAAAAACCATGCATCCGATCATCCACTCACCCATGCAACCACCCATCGATCCTTTTCTTCATTAATTTCCTTTCTGGAAAATCTACTAACGTGCCCATATCCATTGAAGGTTCGCCAGTGACTGTTTCCGGGACAGAAATTGCCGCGTGAGTGAAATCGGCAGATTTTGAATTTATTGAGATAGAAATGAAATGTCCGGACTGCAATTTGAGCGAAAACATATTAATAGACTACTCAGCCAAAAGGGTTTTCAGGAAATTTGAAGAAATGTAGGCGGACTACCAAAAATAATGTGTATTGGAGTATGTAAAAAGAAAAAGTAAAGTTTGTTTTATTTAACGACGCCACTAGAGCACATTGATTTTTTATCTTATCATCGGCTATTGGACGTCAAACATATGGTAATTTTGACAGTTTTTAGAGGAAACCCGCTGTCGCCACATAGGCTACTCTTTTTACGACAGGCAGCAAGGGATCTTTTATTTGCGCTTCCCACAGGCAGGATAGCACAAACCATGGCCTTTGTTGAACCAGTTATGGATCACTGGTCGGTGCAAGTGGTTTACACCTACCCATTGAGCCTTGCGGAGCACTCACTCAGGGTTTGGAGTCGGTATCTGGATTAAAAATCCTATGCCTCGAGTGGGATCCAAACCCAGTACCTACCAGCCTGTAGACCGATGGCCTGCCACGACGCCACCGAGGCCGGTTGTAAAAAGAAAGACAACAGAATGAGAGTACGAAAGATTTTAAGTATAAATAGTCCTAAGAAGAGAAGAGTTGAAAGCGAGATAGGTTGTGACAAATTTGGAATATTCCTTAATGTGGTGTGTGTGTGTGTGTGTGTGTGTGTGTGTGTGTGTGTGTGTGTGTGTGACTTTAAAACACTTAAAAAAATTAATAGGCAGGCATGGCGGAGCGGGGGGGGGGGGGAGAGGGGTTGGGTGGGGGGCCCCTCCAATAATCCTGAATCAAAAATATTATTGGTAGTAAATCTTAAGGCAGAGATGAATTTTACTTGTGGAATGCAGGAAATTACATTTCAGGACATCTAGTTTTCGAAATTTACGGGGAAGCATACCCCCGAACCCCCTAGAAACTCTGCTTTGTGCTTTTGATCTCAGCCAGCCCCCTCAGTGTCTACTTGCTTCTGCAATAACAAAAAGAAGACAAAATCAGACTTTTTAAAATAGAAAACAAAAGCAATTTTGAAATAAAATTGTGAACGAAGGTTTAAAAGTTAAAAGTCCGATCTACATGGTCGTGTTTGGCCTCGTTAAGAATGTTAAGGTAGCTGGTAGGGACGAGGTGGTATTGCATCCTGTCAAGAAAACTCCAAGAGTCAGTAGATGTGGAAGGTGTAGTATTGTGCGTAAATATACGTCTAACTAAACCGGATCCATTCAAACAAAAGATAAATCAGACCAATGTATAGTCCAGTGGCCATAGCTAATGCAGTGGTGCGGACGGGCCCGGTTATTGACCAATAGACCACGATAAGAAAAAGCGTTTAATTATATATAATTGATCATATAAAACATCAAAATGCATTTCTGATTTATATAATGCTGCCAACTGATCAAAGCAGACCTCTAAGGCACGCCATTTGATTCCTTTCGTTAGAAGTCGACAATAGCCGAGTCGCAATGCGTGTTCGGCGTTCCCTGGTAGTCCTTGTGTTTTGCAACGCGATCATCAAAGCGATATTTTCACTTTTGTCTTCAACACGCGTCTTTGTTGTTCAGCTTATCAAAAGTCCATCAGTCTAACTAAATCAAAGTGATTGGCCCTGTATTATTCATAATTCTCAGACTCATTCGCACTCTTCTGTACAGATGTCGCGAGACCAACCAGCGATCGTTTTACACCTAACCTCTAGCTATAGGCCTACTTGTGGAAAAAAAACACCCCCTTTTTTCTTCTCCTCTCTCCTCCAGCCAATTTTACAGCTGACTGAAAAACGGCAGTTTAAAAATTACCGTAATTGTTAGCATTGATGAAAATAAGGGTCATAACTGTTTTTTGAGGATAAATGAAGTCTTATGAACACTAGAGGCGAATTTGCCAAACACGATGGCGCTTGAACAACGAGCTGAGCGGAGATTAAAAGACGCACAGAAATGAGCCCCAAGAACAGAGCGGCGTTTGATCTCGTTTGATCTCGCCAGATCTCGAGGCTAAATTAGAACTAGAGGAACCTTGTCACTTATTTCAAAACGGCTTAATTGCTCCAAATACTCTTTAACCTTCCTCAACTCCATAATGGCGTTTTAGCTCTTTGACATTGCAGTCCGCATGTCCGGCCTTTAATCTACTGTGATCTAGCGAGGCGGCCACAGACGCTCCAGCGGCGAAGAGATGTGTGCGGCTGTCACACTTAATGTACGTGGTATCTTTTGTACGACTCATAGGCCAGTCATTATGCATACGTATCGTATATTTGTAAAACGTTTGTTTATTTTGTTTAACGACACCACTAGAACACATTGATTTATTAATCATCGACTATTGTATGTCAAACATTTGGTCGTTTTGATATATAGTCTCAGAGGAAACCCGCTACATTTTTCCATTAGTAGTAGTAAGGGATCTTTTATATGCACCATCCCACAGACAGGATAACACATACCACGGCCTTTGATATACCAGTCGCGGTGCACTGGCCGGAACGTGAAATAGACCAACAGGCCCACCGACGGGGATCGATCCCAAACCGACCGCGCATAAAGCGAACGCTTTACCTCTCCCCATATATTTGTACAAGTAATACCAGCCACGGTGGTGTAGTGGTTAAGCCATCGGACATAAGGCTGCTATGTACCGGGTTCGCATCCCGGTATCGGCTCCCACCTGGAGCGAGTTTAACAACTCAGTAGGTAGAGGTGTGTGTGCCCATGACAGTGTGCTTGAAGCTTAAAGGCACATACCCTAGTTTCAACCCATGAAAATTAACACTAAGTTTAGTTAATCTACAAACCTGTGACACATTTGGATAAAGTTAAATTGAGTGAATCATGAGTCTGTGACTTTGAAATGGTGAAATACCCTCTAAATATCGACTAAAACTAGACTCCATAACTGTTACTTCTCAGACGCAAGTGCGTTTTTAAAAAATATAAGAAATGTATTTTGTGATATTAAAAACACCAGGATGACCAAAAACACTTCGAATGTACGGAAATTGATAATCTAAACAATAAAATCTAAGTAAAGTATGATTTAAGTTATCAAAAAACGGTTATATTAGTCAAAAATATGCGTTAGTGTTTAAAAACTAGGGTATGTCCCTGTAATGTGATAAAACACGAAACTAATTATAAATGGAATGAAATGAAATATGTTATGTTTAAACTGATGAGTGATAAAACTCTAAGAAAACAAAGACCTTGCTGTCAATTAAGCTATCTCGGCATCATCCCATCTTTATCATTTACATCATGGGCATCATATATTATAGATCGGTGGTAGAGCGCTCTCCTAGAATGTGATGGGTCGCAGGATTTATCTCCCTTCATGTTCCTTGCCCAGCACTGGCTTAGCCAAGACCTGCCTCGACATAAGGCTGGTAAGTACAGGGTTCGCAGCCCGGTACCAGCTCTCACCCAGAGCGAGTTTTGACGACTCAATGGACAGGTGTAAGACCACTACATCATCTTCTCTTCCACTAACCACTAACAACTAGCCCACTGTCCTGGACAAACAGCTTAGATAGCTGAGGTGTGTGTGCCCAGGACAGCGTGCTTGAACCTTAATTGGATATAAGCACGAAAATAAGTTGAAATGAAATGCTTAGCCAGGACTTTATATTGGGGGCATCCACATTGGGTGAGGGGGTGAGGAGGGCAACCACATTGTCCAGGAGTCATATCATGGAATAACAGGAAAATATATAACGTGGTGGGGAAAATCAAGTGTGATTGGGGAGCCATGGCCCACTCCTTTTCACTTCATTTACACATCTACCTTACATTCAATAGCCGATGTATTTTTCACACGTTCATTTCTCCCTATCTACTAGGGTGCTAACGAGTACACTACGACTAACGAGTGTCCAACGATTAACTAATACGTCAGAGGCCGTGGTACTGTCCTGTCTATGGAAAAGTGTATACAAAATATCTTTTGCTAGTTGATTGAAAAGAGTAGCCTCTCTCTCTCTCTCTCTCTCTCTCTCTCTCTCTCTCTCTCTCTCTCTCTCTCTCTCTCTCTCTCTCTCTCTCTCTCTCTCTCTCTCTCTCTCTCTCTCTCTCTCTAATGTCTGTCTATGCATGTCTGTTAATCTGTCTCTCTCTTTCTCTCATTTGACCAAGTGTTGGAATAACTGTTTGCTAGATACCAAATAGTCGTAATTAACAATGCTCAGAGGTGTCGTTAAAACAAATATTCCTTTCCTTTACATTTGCCAAAACTGCTTTTGGCATGCGTCATTGGAACAACAAAGAGCAGAATAAAAATTATTGAAAAATACCAACAGCGTTATTTATTGATAACGATGATGCTAAATACAGTTTATTACCTTAGAGGATCTTCTACGTATTATTTTAAAACATATTATTACAATATATTATATGTTTGTATTCCATCGATCATGTTGTTCATGTTATTCATTTGATATGACCGGTAAAAAAAAAAAAAAAAAAAAAAAAAAAAAAAAAAAAAAAATTCACCATGTAATAAAAGCCGAAACATCTGTGACATATGATCCGGCTTCAAAGACTCGGAGTTTTGTCGATTAACAAGCCGATTACTCTTTCAAAGGGAGCTAATACACTCGAGGTTTGTAGCAAAACAAACGCATATCTGCTAAAAACCTTTTCTTCTGTGGATGCGTTTTGCCATTTGTTTTAGTATTACGGCATATTGCCATAATAAATGTTGTGCAAGTATACTGGGATACGTTAAGTACTTTATTGTATTAATTAGAAATGACTGTTTTTGACTTGTTAATAATGTTTGTATATGTAGTGAGGTGGGAGGGAGAGGGGTGCAGGGGAGGAGGGAGTAGCATATTTTATTTTATTTTAAAATAGAAGTCTTATTGTAAATTAAAAATATATTGAAGAAATAAAAAAAGATTGAAAATGTTGTCGCTTCGGTTATGTCATGTTCCTCTGTTTCAGGCTAGTAGATAGTGGGTTCATATCCTAGTACAACCTTATGTCGCCACTTCATGGGCTACTCTTTTTTATCAGCAGCAAGGGGTCTTTTATATGCACCATCCCACAGACTGGATAACACATACCTGGGGGAGTGCACAAAGTAGGGGAACTCTAATAAGAATTTACAATTGCCAAAATTGTAAGGTATATTAGCTGTGGGGAATGGTTATAATATGATAATAGTGAATTAATTGGGCAAACATTTCAACCGGTAGTTCAGTATTACAGTAGGTTTTATGACCACCAAAGATCTTGAAGGACGACTGGAGCCAGAAGGGAAATTTGAAAGTTGACGTTTTTTTATCAGTAAATCGCAAATTCAAACAATAAAAATTACTAAAACAAAACAATAACAACTGTATGATCAACAGAATGAAAAAGATTGACAGAAATAATGTTCAACAGTGATTAATAGACCTTCCTTGAAATTGTCAAAATCGAGAATGACACCCCATGCCCGTGTACGGGGCAACTGTGTGATGCACGTGCAAACTATGGAATGTGTTTCGGTGTGTTGATACACAGACCTGAACGTTCTTTACTAGGATGTCTGTGGTCAAAACGTATGTTCGGTCTAATAGTTAACATTAATATTTCATTTTTTTTTTTGAAGAGTATATATATGATATTTCATGTTTTTTGTCAAATATGATTTATATCTCATCTCGTGAACTTTGCAGTCATATGCCACGAGTCGCGCTTGCGCGACGAGTGTGATTTGATTGAAAACTTCACGAGATGAGATATAAATCATATTTGACCAAAAAACCCCCAAACAACCCCAGTGGTACAGCGCTCGCTTGATGCGCGGTCGGTTTGGGATCGATCCCCGTCAGTGGACCCTTTGCGCTATTTCTCGCTCCTGCCAGTGCACCACGACTGGTACATCAAAGGCCGTGGTATGTGCTATCCTGTCTATGGGATGGTGCATATAAAAGATCCCTTGCTGCTAATCGAAAAGAGTAGCCCATGAAGTGGCGACAGCGGGTTTTCTCTCTCAATATCTGTGTGGTCCTTAACCATATGTTTGACGCCATATAACCGTAAATAAAATGTGTTGAGTGCGTCGTTAAATAAAACATTTCTTTCTTTTAAAATGCCAGCAGCAATATAATATGCACTACCCTGGATTTGCACTCCCCAGTCAAAATTATACGTTGAATAAGCACTCCCCAGTCCATATTATACATGGGCTACTCTTTTTGATTAGCAGCAAGGGATCTTTTATATGCACCATCCCACATACAGGGTAGTACACACCACGGCCTTTGTTACACCATTTGTGGAGCATTGGCTGGAACGAGAAATAGCCCAATGGGCCCATCGACGGGAATCGATCCTAGATCGATAGCGCATCAAGCGAGCGCTATACTACTGAGCTACGCCCCGCTCCTGGACCGAAAGTGGACTAATAAGGAACATGGATTCCGTATTGAAACATAGTAGTGGAGAGTGCATATTATATGTATAATAATAAGTGGGGGAGTGTAAATAATTCATTGGGAGTGCGTATTATACGTCTAATAGTAACTGGGGGAGTGCAAATTATACGTATAATGACTGGGGAGTGCATATTCTTGGGGAGTGCAAATTAAATGCTACACCGGCTTTCTTACAGTGAAGATTATAAGACTCCCATCATATGCGGTCATGTGGGATAGAAAAAGTACACCCTCGGTCGAAATTTTCACCACCGAGGGTGTACTTTTTCTTTCTACAGTGACGATAACACGTTTATTTCACTGATATTAAAATATTTCACTAAATGTTATATAATAAATATATATTATTTAAAAAAATCTTTCTACCATTTTACATTATCATAAAAGGACTATATTTTACAAAACATTACAGTTTGTAACCCCATTATATAATTGGTGTATGAAAAGTTTGAAAAAATGTGAAAGTATATTGTCGTCTTCAAGAATGGAACCCATGTCACTACCGATCTAACTACCTTAGCAATTCAGACCAACTTGTAAAGATCTGTATACAATTTCATTATAAGCAGTTTCGAATGTTTTTTTTAGGTGGGTTAGAATGACATAAGCTAACTAATAAACAATATTCTGGTTTTCCCGCCCAAATCAAGCGCGTATGCTGGGGTGGGGGTGAGGGTGGGGGTGAGGGTGGGGGCGAGGGTGGGGGCTGCTGGGATCGAAATCCCTTTGTTCCATGTGAATGTTCTTTTCTTCTTCTTTTTTTCAATAAAATATAATAAAATAGATTAGAACAGAACATAACAGAACAAAATAGAAGAGAAGAGAAGAGAATATAAGAGAATATAATATATGTTTAACGACACCTCAGCACAAAAAATACATCGGCTATTGGGTGTCAAACTATGGTAAATGCAAAACAATGGAAGTCATTTGTATAACTTCTTATTCATTTTCGTTATCACGGAAAGATTAAATTCTTGGAACCCTAATATCAAGATACTAGGACATTTTTTTCAAACACGCTGTAAGGGTACACTAATGAAAAAAAAAGAAAAAGCAATTTGTCGTTTACTCTCTCTCTCTCCCCCCCCCCCCCCCCCCCCCCCAGCAACATTTCGGTTTGCAACTAGGCTATAAACTTAGTGCAGAGATATATAAGCCAGTGGCAGCGATTTCTCTCTCACTAACACTAACAGTAACACCAGACCATTATAACCTGTTAGTACACATAGCTAATGGTGTGTCCTGGACAACGTGCTTGAACTTTACTTGGTATACAGATTAACAGTGGAATAACAGTGGATTATACGATTTGACTGATACATTTTTTAAAAAGTTAAAGGGGCAACCACTTTTACTATTAATACAATTTGTAAATCCAACACGAGTTGTTTCCCCTTAACTTTCCAATTGATTTCTCGCTTTAAAGGGAGGATCAACCGAACTATGAGCCTGATAGGTTGGAAAAATGCATACCAGCACATACTGATACTTTAAGAAATGAATAACGCGTAATTTTAGAGTTAATAAAAAACCGTGATTATTCCTGCTAACTGGGGGCAGCCATTTTGTTTCTTTTTTTGTGACGTCCGGTGGCATAGCTTGGGTCGAAGTGACGTCGGCTCCGCCCAACGCCTCTATGCACAGTGTAAACAAACGCTCTAATTTACGACAAGGCGCTTCGCTTTCATCAACCTGACTTGTAAAACAACACAAATGACTTGATAGTATAATAAACTATTTAACTAAATATATTTCAATTTGCATCAATAGAACGAAATGGAGTTATAGTATTTTACTCTTAAAAAATCTAAAGAAAAAAATACATATTATTAGGCCTATTGGTAGGGTACGTTCGAGCAAAAACGACCACTCACGATACCCAAATGATAATTTTCTTTTCTTTGGGACTACGTAATTGGTCAGTTTTATGATTTTAGATGGGAAAGTCTACTTAATCAAGGGTTTTACAGAATTACTTACAGTAATAAAGCAGGATGGCTGATAATGTCTATTACGATTTGAAGGGTGTCCGCGCGGTTATCACGCAATACCCTGTGATCTTAATAAGAGTGGCACGTCTTTTTAGTGTGTCTAGACAGTGTCTCGGGTCCGTCTAAATATACACCTGCCAGTCAGGAACCGCAGGTACAGGCCACGGAAAGAAAAGACCAGTTAACCAAGAAAACACTCCGATTATTATTTCAGTACGTGGGTTAATTTATGTACAAAACATAAGACAGTTATTTCAACACTTTGACAATTGTGGTTTATTTTGTACTGAAAAATAATATATACTTGGTCCTGGCTTACTGGGATGGATATTATTACAGAACATTGCGATGCATCCGCAAAAATCAGGCATGTTTTGTTTCTTCATTTCGAAGACTACTTCCTGACGTGACACGTTAGGTATTACGTAACCACCAGCTCGCCAGAGGGCGTATTCACTGGGATGGTACAAAATGTTATATATAATAGCCGTCACATTTAATTTTTATTAATTAATTATACGATTATACTTGTTGATATTAAGCAATATTGTGCATTATATATCGTTGACTAAGCATACCAGGCCAAATGCCTTAATTGTCCCCTCCTTTAACAGAGATCGATAAATAAACCCACCTTGATAATATATAATGCTCTTAAAACAAACTTGACATTGATTTTCAAAGTATAATTAAAAAAACACACCTGGTAGACATGATACAGGCAACCAAAGATCAAGACGCCATGTACATGTTCGAAACAGTATCTCTTGGAATCCGCCTGAGACATGTACACAGGCATATGTGTGACAGGGGTGGGCAAAATTTCAGTATCGGTTATGACCACCATGAGCCCCGATGACAGCTTGACAACGGAGACGCATGGAAGTAATCATACGTTACACAACACGTTTTGGAATGTTCTGCCACTCATGCTGCAATGCCGTAAGAAATTGCGGAAGTGTCTGGGGTGGTGGATTCCTCCGGCGCACACGCTGATCCAGTGCATCCCATAGATGTTCTATTGGTTTTAAATCCGGCGAACGAGTAGGCCAAGGTAATGTCTGGATGTTGTGGCGCTGCAGAAACTCCTGACTAACACGTGCAACATGTGGTCTGGCATTGTCATGCTGAAACATTCTACCGTTGATGTTCATGTGCGGAATGACGTGATACTGCAGGATTTCGTCTCAATATCTGATGCCCTTCAGTGCACCTGCCACATGCACAAGAGCCGTCTTACCACCATGATGGGTTCCTGCCCACACCATGACACTGCCACCACCAAAACGGTCGACTTGTTGCATGCAATTTGAAGCATAACTTTCTCCTTGACGTCTATAGATCAGCACGTGACAGGAGAAAACGATATTCATCTGAGAACAAAACAGTCCTCCACCTTGCAGGTGTCCATCACCCTCTGCTGGCACCACTGCAGATGCTCCGCTAAGTGACGTGGGGTCAAAACGTTACGTCGCACTGGTCATCTAAGGAAAATTCCTGCCTTCCTCAGCAGATTACGAACTGTCTGGTCAGAAATTCTGCGTAGTCGAGGGATTTGTGTCGCTGTGATTGTTGCTGTTGTGGTTCGATTTCGAAGATGACACACCCGGATGTACCGATCTTGAGCGGCGGTGGTTACTCTGGGACTACCTGAACTTGGCCTGTCATTAACACTTTGAGTGGTGTTGTAACGCGTCCATAAAGCAGAAATGGCCTGTCTGGAGACACCAAAGTGCCTTGCCACAGCTTGTTGAGTCTGCTTGCAATCTATATCCCAATGGCATTATTGCGTTGAGCTCACGTCAATCTTTGCATAATTACGTTACCTACAGTGTCATTATGCGGCCTGTTGGAATCACTGCTGATGTGGCCTTTTATGCACCACCAACGGAGGGTTCGGCATGCAAAGTTACATAACTTCATGATGCACGTGCTTCTCTGAGAATTGCGATGTTGCGTGTCAGTACAAACATTGACTATGGCTACGTTTATGCAAATCGGACGTGTTTTATGGGATTTTTGCATCACCATTCGCTCACTTACTTGATTGTCTTAACGATGTCTTTGATTCTGTAAAAATAATCCGATAGCTTTATTTTTACCAATGTCAAGTTTCTTTTATATATATGCGGAAATATCAACACTATTACTATATGTCCCAGACAATCATGCATTTAAAATGATGTTAATAAATTTAACACTAATAGGAACCGAATGAAATTTGTTATGTATGGCATATGCCGTAATGTAATAATATATATAATATTTGAAAGCTGCGTTAAAACCTTAAATGGAGAAACAAAAAGCAAACAACAAACAAACAAAGAAACAGAACAAAGAAACCCTAACATCATGGCTAAAGGGACGTACCGATTTCAAAGTACTAGTTGGTAACATATGTTCACAGAATAAAAATAATGTTTATTTTTTTTCTCACATCTCAAATGCTGAAATAACAGGTACGTATTCAAAGGGAGGAGACGGCTTCGTGAGTCGAATATCCAAGCGAAAATTATTTCCGGGGGAGCATAACCCGATCATTTAGGAACTTGACTCGCTACAGACTACAATTTTCTGTACACGCGCAGGGATGAAAATCTCACAAATCTAGGACGCTGTCGTGGACGGAGGAGCAGGGGAAAAGTCAACACCTGCGCCCATGACAGGCGTGCGTTACAACAGCTTGTTCTGAATGTGTACGTTCAAACCTATAACTTGACCTGACCAGGCCGCATTGTGATGCAGTTGTTGTCAATGCCGAGTCATGTTCAGGAGGAAAAACAATTGCGGGCGCTCGCTATTTTTGTTATTGTTGGAAGGAAATGTTTTATTTAACGACGCACCCAACACATTTTATTTACGGTTATATGGCGTCAGACATATGGTTAACGACCACACATATATTGAGAGAGGAAACCCGCTGTCGCCACTTCATGGACTACTCTTTTCGATTAACAGAAATATTTCTCTTGTTGGCGCCTAACGTAAAATTAGTATTTATAATATTATAGAAGATGATGGTACCAATCAAATTCTTCGCGAGCGCTCGGTCCCAAGATTTCTTGTGTCGTTACTTGATGTAGAAATATAATTTATAAAATAGTTCCTCATTAAGAAAAAATAATACCGTACAACATTATCTACTGACATATAACCGTAAATAAAATGTGTTGAGTGCGTCGTTAAATAAAACACTTCTTTTTTTAAACTTTGAATGATTTAATTTTATCTTGGAGTGATAGATCAACACTGCGACGTGTAGCCTGACGTTCCATGTTGGAAGTTGGCATGGCAATGAAACGCTACTAACATATTTTCTACACCGCAAAGCCAGCATCACTTTTGCTTACTGTTTATTTGGCTAAATAATAATAAAAAAAACACACCCCAAAATAGGGAGATTAAATCTAGCATTGTTGTTTTGTCGATCTTTGAAGCAAACCATGATACATATTAGTGAAGGAACACATTAATGAAGGGCCTTGCAAAAGACATTTCGTAGGAACTTGTCATATCCTCCTCAGAACATACAATCAATAAGATCATGGCGCACGGTAACGGAAATAATGCGATTAAAAAAAAAACCCCGACTCATTTGCCTATTCCTTACAGGCTTGGACTTATATAGATTTAATATCTGACGTTATGACTAAGGAAATGAGTCATTATGAGCACGATCCGTTGTGTTTTATTATTATTATTACTATTACTATTACTATTACTATTACTATTATTATTATTATTATTACTATTACTATTACTATTATTATTATTACTATTATTACTATTACTACTATTACTATTACTATTACTATTATTACTATTATTATTATTACTATTACTATTATTACTATTACTATTACTACTATTACTATTATTATTATTATTACTACTATTACTATTACTATTATTACTATTACTACTATTACTACTATTACTATTACTATTATTACTATTACTATTACTATTACTACTATTACTATTACTACTATTACTATTATTATTATTATTACTATTACTATTACTACTATTACTATTACTATTATTATTATTACTATTACTATTATTACTATTACTATTACTATTACTACTACTACTATTACTATTACTATTATTATTATTATTATTACTATTACTATTACTATTATTACTATTACTATGACTACTACTACTATTACTATTACTATTATTATTATTATTATTACTATTACTATTACTATTATTACTATTACTATTACTGTTATTACTATTATTATTATTATTATTATTATTATTACTATTATTATTATTACTATTATTATTTTGTCTTTTAGGGACGAGATGTAGCCCAGTGGTAAAGCGCTCGCTTGATGCGTGGTCGGTTTGGGATCGATCGCCGTCGGTGGGCTAATGGGCTATTTCTTGTTCCAGCCAGCGCACTACGACTGGTATATCAAAGGCAGTGGTATGTGTTACCCTGTCTGTGGGATGGTGCATATAAAAGATCCCTTGCTACTAATGGAAAACTATAGCGGTTTTTTTCTCTTTCTAAGACCATATGTCACAATTACCAAATGTTTAACGTCCAATAGCCGATGATTAATAAATCAATGTGCTCTAGTGGTGTCGTTAAACAAAACAAACTTTATTATTATAATGTCTCTTTGCCACACTAGATGAAGACTGATACTTAGACGCCCAGGTAGTGTTTTAGCTGATGAGATGAAAAGTAATATGTTACAAAAAAATATATATATGCAAGAATAAAAGAAAAAGAAACTCAAGGATTAAAACTGAATGAACCATTGAATGAATTAATTAATGTACAAAACATCCAGGCACTCAAAAACATTTTCTACTCAGACCATGATCGTAAACGTTGACAGTAAAATGTTAGTATAATATAACATTTTATCGAAGCAGAAACAACAAATCAACAAAATGACCGAGAAAAAATCGAATAAAAGAATGAACAAATGGACATCGCTGTATCTACGTTATACTGCGTCATCAACATTCTTTAGAACTCTGTGGTATCCATGGCAACATAAATGGTAATGCACCAACACGTTCGTGTGATTTGATTCTGTCTAATAAGACGCTTTTTTAAACGTTTAACATTAGCTGTTCATCAAGTACTAAATAATTTCATTTTGCGGAATTAAAGAATTGACTACAAGACAGACGGGTGCCATTGTAGACAATGTTAATAGTGTTAATACAAATTTATTTTGACGATACAGACAAAGTTGTGTTTTAAAATTCTCTGAAGCAACTGAAAATCCCGCAACAGTGACAAAATATATACATTTTTATAACATGTGCATGTGTTGGCGCCATATTTTAAAGTTAAAGATAAAAACGTTTAGTTTGTTTAACAACACCACTAGAGCACATCATAAGCTACTGGATGTCAAACATTTGGTAATTCTAACACATAGTCCTAGAAGGAAAGCCGCTACATTTTTACATTGGCAGGAAGGTTTTTTTTTTATATTCACTTTCCCCATTGACAGGACAGCAAATACCAAAACCTTTTATATACCAGTCATGGGGCACGGGTTGGAAGAGAAGGGACCACTGTTGAAAGAGTAATTCATTGTCGATCAATAGGGTAAAAAATCATGTCATTTGTATTATTGAGACAAATGGTAGGTGACTTAAGTATGGAGCTGAAGGGTGTTGCCACGTTGTTGCTAGAAATGACCGTTATTGTCCGAATATGACCCCCATGACGAGAATGCCACCAAGACCATCCTTTAGCCCACCACAATTCGCTGGAACACAACTGGGATATCCTGAGATACAATATATGGAAGATGGATCCACTAGTAACCAATCTACAGGAACTGTAACACATCTGAGACATCATAGGATACAAGATATGGTAGATGGATCCATAAGTAACCAATCAACAGGAACTGTAACACATCTGGGATATCCTGGGATACAAGATATGGAAGATGGATCCATAAGTAACCAATCTACAGGAACTGTAACACATCTGAGACATCATAGGATACAATATATGGAAGATGGATCCATAAGTAGCCAATCTACAGGAACTGTAACACATCTGAGACATCATAGGATACAATATATGGAAGATGGATCCATACGCAACCAATCTACAGGAACTGTAACACATCTGAGACATCATAGGATACAAGATATGGAAGATGGACCCACTAGTAACCAGTCTACAGGAACTGTAACACATCTGAGACATCCCATGATACACGATATGGAAGATGGACCCACTAGTAACCAGTCTACAGGAACTGTAACACATCTGAGACATCCCATGATACACGATATGGAAGATGGATCCACTAGTAACCAATCTACAGGAACTGTAATAGGTACTGAACTGAGATCGGCAACACCTAGCCGAGGAACGTATCAGACGTCTCAATGGAGGGATAAGGAGAAGGCTTGGGGCAGTCATCCGGGCACATGACGGCTATACACGCTATAGACAATGTTTGCACAGGAAGTCATGTTGGGGAAGAAACGACAATTTTTGGCAACAACTATACCAATCTGGGCCCCGTTTTACGAAACGATCTTATAAATACCACTTCCTAAAATGTCATGATGGGTGTCCTTATTGTTGTCCATATTTATCGACAGATAATTACTCTTTCAGGAAATAGCACGCTTTGGTTTTTATGTCATAGATTTGGGGAGCAGTGCATAATAGCAGGAGCGCTTAACGTTTTTCCAGGTGTATACATAAGGGATCCCTTACTGTCAAACAGGAGTAGACATGTGGAGACTGTGGGTTTCTTCTCTAACTATTTAGACTGTGAGTCACTATTGCTTTATTCCGGACACCAGATAGTCACTTACTGAACATTGCAGCTGTTCTTTTATAAGCTGATTAACTTACCCGAATAAAGATAACTTGCATAAGCCAGTATTTTCTTCTGAATGCTCCGTTAACGCCCCCAGTTATATTGCTCAGCAGCTGCACACAGAATTAAAAACAAACATGTGTTACTAAGTATTGTGAAGCAAAATTTACATTTCTTTGACGACTTATAAACCAATTAAATGAAGCGAAGTGTAAATTGTAATTTGTTTACCGGTATAACATTACTTGCAAGCACGGTTAACAATCAATATTAGGTAATGTTACATTTGGAGAAGTTTAAAGTAATGCAATGTTACTTACGTATATTATGGAATATATTGATTTATGCCAAATCTATCTCGCCAGGATGCAAGATCACTCGGTTCATTAGGTGCACTGAATATGATAAACTATGAAAGTTCGTATCTATGTGCAAGGTAGAGTTCAAAGGAAGGTTTTACAAGGTCGTGACTGCTTCCATGAATCAAGCTATATTTGTTTCGTCTATAGAGAGGATTGCCACTGTCCACAATAACATCCTTCCTACTTCGTCTGTAGAATGACATCCTTCCAAATTTTTCTACAGAAGGACTGCCATTCCCAAGTTATGTTTATAATGCATTAAGGTGTTGTAGCGGATTTCAAGATTGGAGAGGAGTTGGAAATTAATAAATATCATCATCATCATCACCATCATCATCGTCGTCGTCGTGATGATCATCATTATAATCATCATCATCACCATCGTCGTCGTCATGATGATCATCGTCATCATCATCATCGTCGTCATGATCATCATCGTCATCATCACCACCAACATCATCATCATCGTCGTCGTCGTCATGATCATCAAAATCATTATCATGAACATGATCGTCATCATCATCATCACCACCATCATGATCATCATTTTTTATTTAATGACGTACTCAGCACATTTTAATTACAGTTAAATGTGAGAACATATGAGAAGAAACCCGCTGTCGACAGACCATTGGCTACTCTTTCCAATTAACAGAAAGGGATCTTTTATAAGCGGTATCCTTCAGACAGGATAGTACATACCAAGGCCTTTGTTACACCGGTTGCAGAGCACTGGATTTAATGAGAAATAGCGCAATGGTACCATCGACAGAGATCGAACCTAGACCGACCGTGCATCAGGCGAGCGCATGACCACTGGGGTAAGTATAAGGAAGACTATATAAAACGTTTTTTTTTTTTTTTTTTTTTTTTTTTTCATGTCTGTTTCAAAACAAGTGCAGGTGTAAAACTCGTGAAACTCATATCATGATACTTACACCCAGCTGTCACATGACACCTGTGTAGTTTTCTGACACTAGAAACTTTGGTACGTAATAACAAACGTGTCTACAGCTTCCACAGTCACTAAAATCATACATTCGGGGGGGGGGGGGGGGGGGGGGGGGGGGGGGGGGGGGGGGGGGGGGGGGGGGGGGGGGGGGGGGGGGGGGGGGGGGGGTGGGGGGGGTGGGGGGGGGGGGGGGGGGGGGGGGGGGGGGTAGGTGGGATTGTAACTCTATAGTAGGTCGGCTGATGTGCCTCAGGACAGATCGCCCTCGTTAGACCACTAAAGGCCATAGATATATAAATTATTGCCCATATGGTTAAAACTGTCTTGGTATCAAAGTGATACGTCTCACTGGAACGCCAAGTGGGACTTAACACTTCGTGATGTCATCGATTGGCGCACTACAACATTACAGGAACATCAACCAAACGAGATGAGTGATTAAATTAAGATCGATTATGGGTAATAAATAGGATATTAAACTCGCTACCATTTCGTATCATGTTAATGTCCCGAGTGAAATAATTTTCAGTTGTGGGTAGAGAAGTCAGTTGTTTTTTGTTGTAAATCTATGTTCATTTCTTGTATACCACGCAACTGAACTTCCCAGATATAGCAAGCACGTAGCCTACTCAAAGTTATCCTATTTTTCACGAAATACATTGACACAGAAATTGAATTAAAATGCATAAAAAAGTGAATGGTGACTGTAAGATGACTGTCACTTACATTGTAGAAGGACTGTCACTTACACGTAGGACGACTGTCACTTACATTGTAGAAGGACTGTCTTTTACACGTATGAGGACTGTCACTTACATTGTAGGAGGACTGTCACTTACATATAGGTGGTCTGTCACTTACATTGTAGGAGGACTGTCATTTACACGTAGGAGGACTGTCACTTACATTGTAGGATGACTGTAACATGTACGTGGTCTGTCACTTACATTGTAGGATGACTGTAACATGTAGGTGGTCTGTCACTTACATTGTAGGACTGTCACATACATATAAGAGGACTGTCACTTACATGTAGGAGAACTGTCACTTACATTGTAGAAGGACTGCCACTTACATTGTAGGAGGACTGTCACTTACATGTAGGAGGACTGTCACTTACATTGTAGGAGGACTGTCACTTACATATAGGTGGTCTGTCACTTACATTGTAGGAGGACTGTCATTTACACGTAGGAGTATTGTCACTTACATTGTAGGAGGACTGTCACTTACATGTAGGTGGTCTGTCACGTACACTGTAGGAGGACTGTCACATACATATAAGAGGACTGTCACTTACATGTAGGAGAACTGCCACTTAAATGTAGGAGGACTGTCACTTACATGTAGGAGGACTCACTTACATGTAGGAGGACTGTCACTTACATGTAGGAGGACTGTCATTTACATGTAGGAGGTCTGTCACTTACATGTAGGAGGACTGTCACATGTAGGACTGTCACTTACATGTAGGAGGTATGTCAATTATATGTAGGAGGTCTGTCACTTACATGTAGGAGGACTGCCACTTACATGTAGGAGGACTGTCACATGTAGGAGGTCTGTCACTTATATATAGGAGGACTATCACTTACGTGTAGGAGGACTGTCACTTACATGTAGGAGGACTGTCACTTATAGGAGTACTGTCACACGTAGGAGTAGTGTCACTTGTAGGATGTCTGTCACATGTAGGACTGTCACATGTAGGAGGATGGTCACTTGCATGTAGGAGGACTGTCACTTACATGTAGGAGGACTGTCACATACATGTAGGAGGACTGTCACTTACATGTAGGAGGACTGTCATATGTAGGACTGTCACATGTAGGACTGTCACTGTCCTATGTAGGAGGACTCATATGTAAGACGACTGTCACATGTAGGACTGTCACATGTAGGAGGACTGTCATATGTAAGAGGACTGTCACATGTAGGTGCACTGTCACTTGTAGGAGGACTGTCACATGTAGGAGGACTGTCATTTGTAGGCGTACTGTCATATGTAGGACTGTCATATGTAAGAGAACTGTCACTTTTAGGAGTACTGTCACGAGCAGGAGGACTGTCATATGTAAGAGGACTGTCACATGTAGGAGGAATGTCACTTGTAGGACTCTCACTTGTAGGAGTACTGTCACATGCAGGATGACTGTCACTTGCAGGAGGACTGTCACTTGTAGGAGTACTGTCACATGTAGGAGGACTGTCACATGTAAGAGGACTGTCACTTGTAGGCATACTGTGATATGTAGGAGGACTGTCACATGTAGGAGGACTGTCACATGTAAGAGGACTGTCACTTGTAGGCATACTGTGATATGTAGGAGTACTGTCACATGTAGGAGGACTGTCACATGTAAG
>NC_054706.1:38914194-38974194 GCF_016097555.1 Gigantopelta aegis
AGTCTTCTCTACATCCAATATTCAGAGGACCTACAATTTACCAGGTCATGATACTAGGATTACCACCTATAGAGATAATTATTATCTTCAGTCTTCTCTACATCCAATATTCAGAGGACCTACAATTTACCAGGTCATAGGATACCTATAGGATTACCACCTACAATTTATATGATACTAGGAGAGATAATTATTATCTTCAGTCTTCCCTACATCCAATATTCAGAGGACCTACAATTTACCAGGTCATGATACTTGGATTACCAGTTATAGAGAGAATTAATTACTATCTTCAGTCTTCTCTACATCCAATATTCAGAAGACCTACAATTTACCAGGTCATGATACTTGGATTACCACCTATAGAGATAATTACTATCTTCAGTCTTCCCTACATCCAATATTCAGAGGACCTACAATTTACCCGGTCATGATACTAGGATTACCACCTATAGAGATAATTATAAACCTCTCTATATATATTTTGGGTAAGCGACGCCTACAGTTTACTTTAGTCGGTCTGACTTAGATTACCAGCTGTCCTTCCCCCACTAAGCAAAACCAGAATACACATAATTATAATACTTGAATGCCACAACAAAATACCTTTCAGTTACTACAAAGCAGTAAAATATAGTTACCTATGTCCACTGGACTAATAAAGTTCGCCCTGCGGACAGCGTTCCAACCGCCTATCTATACGTGCTTGCCACCCCAAGTCCCTATACAAAACGAACTCTCAGCTTACATCCCCAATTTGGATTTTTGGCAGCCGGGTCCCATCTTTGGCAGTCCTGCCATTTATGGGTGAGAGGCGAAATAATGGCCACACTTATTTTCTAAAACTACCAACAATACAGATACAGAACCTTCTTGGGTAATTACTCCATGCACTGGCTTTCGATCATTAAAGTGCTATTCCAGTTGTTTCAGACCCCGGTCAAAAGTTAATGTGCAGACGGCTGTCTCCGTCACAATGCCACTTAATAAGAGACGACAGGTTGAAAAAGTGGTAGTCGCTTATTCTGTGTGATATCATGCTATTTTTGACACTGTTTATACTGAGGCAGTATATGCGTTGACATGGTCTGAAGACTAAATGATAGTGTGCAACCTTCAGTATTCCTTTCATACAGAGCATGTATGTTAGGTCCGAGTGTTCCTCGGTGGTTCAAATCTTGGGTGGTTCAAATCCTCGGTGGTTCTAACTTTGAACGATACTCGGATAACGAAAAAGTACAGTGATGAGCCGTCGATCATGTGAGAACGATACTCGGATAACGAGAAGGTACAGTGATGAGCCGTCGATCATGTGAGAACGATACTCGGATAACGAGAAGGTACAGTGATGAGCCGTCGATGATGTGAGAACGATACTCGGATAACGAGAAGGTACAGTGATGAGCTGTCGATGATGTGAGAAACTATTTCACGTGCAAGACCACTGAAGAGACTGTCCCGAGTTTGACACCATTGTTAACATCTTAGCAACTACAGTGAAAGTTTGCTTTGTGTAACAAAACCACTAGATCACATTGGTTTGTTAATCATCGGCTATTGGGTGTTAAACATTTAGTAATTTTGACTCTTAACACATTAGTAGCAAGGAATATTACCAACTAATACGGGGTTTTTTAGTTTTCAATACAAGTGTCTGTATATTTAGTGTTTTTCTGATGCAATACTGGACAGTGTTTTTGTGATCATCTCCGATGTTTGCATTCGCTCAAACTTTATTTTACGGGCCAATATCAAAATTGGTAACATTTTGTGTCCCGGCTCTAAATTATATTATAAAATGTATATATTTCCCAAATTTTTTCACAGAATATTACTTTGACATCTATACACAAAACCACACATATTTGTACTATATTTCGGACATTAGTTTTTAAAAAATCAGTATTTTACTTCAGAAATTATGCCGAAATCTCATGTCCCTTGCAAAGGGGTGAAGTTATATAAAGTTTAATATTGTGTCAAAAAATATATTATTCTTTAACTTTTTCTGCATAAATGTAATCTTGAGATATTAAGTAACAATACTGTGCTATTATACTTTATTTTTGATAATCATATTTTACAATTTTTTTTTACTAAATATGTGTCCCTTATATATATATATATATATGTCCATACTGTTACCTCCATCATAAACTGTTCATAATTGGAGCTCCATGAACTTGGTCTTGTTGTACTTTCTACAAAGGATATTCCACCTTCTGTCTTAACATTTGAATGTGGCCTTAATTCAGTAACTTGTACCAGAAGACATAAATTTTCGAACAAGTAAGTATATTTCTTTGCATACAAATTTTGAGCATCCATACTGTTACTGTCTTAGCATATGTCAAAATTAAAAATTACATTTTAAAACATTTAAGGAAATTATGTTGTCTAAGAGCACACCATGTACCGACCGGGCATTCTACATTTGACCTTGACGTTGTGTACATAATTGCTAAAATATTGTAAAATTGTCCTAACTGTTATAGTCCATACTGTTACTTCACCCCTTGCAAGGGACATGAGATTTCGGTATAATTTCTTAAATAAAATACTGATTTTTTATAAATTAATGTACGAAATATATTACAAATATGTGTGGCTTGGTGTATTGATGTCAAAGTAATATTCTGTGAAAAATTGGGAAATAATATAATTTAGAGTCGGCACCCAAAATGTTACCAATTTTGATATTGACCCTTACATGTATTTCCAAATAAATATATTTGTTTTCGTACGTACGAAGATATTGGAAAGTAAAATCAAGTTTAGGTTGATCAGAAAAATATTGAACATATACGTATTAGCACTAATATTTTAAAACAATAACATGTATTTAATATAATCTGCGGTCCGACGAAAGACCGAAATGGACCGAAAAGAACCGAAATGGACCGACAAAACACCGAAAGGGACCGAAACGGACCAAAATGGATTGAAGAAACACCGAAATGAACCACAATTTTATCCAGAAGTTGTAATACCCCATTCTTAGAGTCTTTTAATATCGTTTATTAAACAAAAATAATATATATACATGTATATTGGTGTTTCCCCCAGACTGGTCAGAGGGGCAAGGTGCTGGAATATAGGGACAGGGTGGTATAATCTGAGAGTTTAAAGGGCTCAATTAATCGGAAACTAGGATCGTGGTTAGACCGTCTATGTGTAATGGGTCCGTTAAACATTTGGATGGGAGATGGGTTTGGGCGTCTCGTGGACATACAGTACCCCACTTTGAAAAGGTTTTAAAAACCCATTTAAAGTGTTGTAGAATGCACCCAATAGTATTCTACAGAATTAAAAAGTACCCCTCAATAGTTGTTTCTCCTGCAGAACTGTGCATACATTCTAATACTGGTATTCTAGTTATAAAACCTATATGTTCCGATTACTGGCATTATTTCCTAATTTTCAGTGAGTACATACGGTTTTAATCTTACCAATTATCTGCCTAGTTTAAAAAAAACCCTCCAAAAACCTCTAACTTAGATGTCTATGGTTGAGAATTTTACAGCATAGAGGCATCACTTAAATAGCGAACAGTAAAACCAGACATTACATCCCTTCGCCAATACTACTTGTCACGGGACTGACCGGAAGTGCGTGGGATTATAAAAAAGACGGTCACAAAACCGAACGTTCTCCTTGTGTTGTGCTTGTCGAGCGTTTGCCACATTATACCTTCCGAACCGTGTCTCTCGATATACCAGGAAGTATATTCTGCATAAAATTCACGTTCCGATGGACTAATCTATAGCACCCAATAACCAGACCAATGATTCACAACAAATTCCCTAAAGAACAGCATACAAATCAGTTCCTGTTTCCGTTTCCGGTTTGTTGCGGAAGGAAGCGGAGAAGACCTCTTTTACGACATGCCGGAGGAGATGTGTGTAACATAGTTACGTCAGGCGTCAAATAACGGCAATGGTCTTTTACCACCGACTGTTTTCAGACATAGTAATCATTACTCTTGTCTGGAACGCCAATAAACTCTTCATATTTTAGGCCTAATGGCTGGTTCCCTTAAACTCGTCGCATGGATCGCAGATCGTTACTTAATGCTGATCTGTTATTATGTTTGCCGATCTAGGACACAATGACTTAAAAACTGTTCATGGGAACCAGACTTTAAAAGATTAAATATTGAAAATAATGCTTTGCTTAATACTAATACTGTATTATCAAAATACTTTACTTCCAATCTAATTAAAATTAGCTCCACTATTACATGTGGATCTAACACCAGCCAGTTGGAGCTCATGTCCACCAATCAAAACCTTACTTTCAGAATCCTGCCAGTGATTTAAAAATAATTTGAAAACATTCCGAATTATTCTGAGGGTATACGATATGTTTCGTGTGAATTACGAATGCCTTAAAACATGTTTTATTTTATAAAATAAATAATTTGTAATGTAAAACTGAAGACTGATTTAGTTGGGTTTTTTTTTATAAATAAATAAATAATTTTTAATGTAAAATTGAAGACTGATAACCCACCCCGTACATATTGGTATGGTTCGCTGTACTGCGGCCACTAAAATAGACTCGCCCGATATTTTTAGAATTTGTATTGCCTCAAATAACTTTATAAAAGGCGAAGTGTGATTGGTCAATATTTAAATTATTATTTACAGACGAAATGTTACCTGGACATTGGGGACTACGCAGTGTTGTTAACAATCCGATTAAAATTAGTTCTACTGGTCTAAATAAGGCATTCGTAATTCACATGAAACATCGATAATTCGGAATGTTTTCAAATTATTTTTAAATCACTGGCAGGATTCTGCAAGTAAGCTTTTGATTGGTGGACATGAGCTCCAACTGGCCGGTGTTAGATCCACATGTAATAGTGGAGCTAATTTTAATTAGATTGACTTTACTTCGTAGTTCTATTCATCAGTTAGGTCTCCCAGCACTCACCAGACTATTAACCGGACTACTTAACCACTGTTGTGTGCCAGTCTAAAAAAACCCATGTTTCCATAGAACCTGTAGCAGATCGCAGATTTATGCAGATCAACGCCCACAAAGCAGGTTTTATGGGGATCCAGTCGCTGGAAGACTGCGTCGGCGACCTGCTTGAGAGTTTATGGAAACCAGATTTTTAACAATGAGAACACATTCACAGACGGTCTTCGTGGAAGGTGAAACCTGATAGCTTTTCAGATCTCACCGCTGAGCCTCTGTACTTGTCTGTGTCCGTTACGGATTTCACGCAAACCAGACTTTACATTTTTGGATCATTTCACTAGTTCCATACAGAAACCACAAAAACATAGAAAGAAATGTTTTATTTAACGACGCACTCAACACATTTTATTTACGGTTATATGGCGTCAGACATATGGTTAAGGACCACGCAGATTTTGAGAGGAAACCCGCTGTTGCCACTACATGGGCTACTCTTTCCGATTAGCAGCAAGGGATCTTTTATTTGCGCTTCCCACAGGCAGGATAGCACAAACCATGGCCTTTGTTGAACCAGTTATGGATCACTGGTTGGTGCAAGTAGTTTACATCTACCCACTAAGCCTTGCGGAGCACTCATTCGGGGTTTGGAGTCGGTATCTGGATTAAAAATCCCATGCCTCGACTGGGATCCGAACCCAGTACCTACCAGCCTGTAGACCGATGACCTAACCACGACGCCACCGAGGCCGGTCCACAAAAACATAAAGGTTGTCATACGTAAACATTGTCACCGTTTCTTTCTCTTATCTGAATTGAGTGGATTAATTCATTGGCTATTTCCAACATTTCGTAAAAACCTACACCTATCAATTAATGAACCAGATCACGGTCAAAACAAGAAAAAAAAAGAAAAAAAAAACACCCCCCCCAAAAAACAAACAAAAAACAACAACAACAAAAAACAACAACAAAAAAACAACAAAAAACAAAACAAAACAAAACAAAACAAACTCCAACAAACAAGCAAACGAAAACAACCAAACAACCAAACCAAACAAAAACAAACAAACAAAAACAAATTTGAAAGAAACTATGAATCTTCAGTTATGTTTTTTGACTTGCTAAGATATCGTCACAAATATCTTCTCATTCTGAAATTTTAAGTGCATGAAGAAGAACTTCCATGTTACTGGGATTTTTTTGGTCCTCCTTAGATAATTAAATATTTGAACTTTTTTCGCGGTGGAAAGGGCTTTATTATTTTGGATTGTTCTGAAGACCATATTTTAGTTGTGTTATTAGACAACACCACGTACATGTAAATAACTTCTCTCACGATAATCACCTCATTACAGCTCCGACGCACCCCAACATTAAGACATTGCTTTAAACATGGCCATTTGTAGCGTTCCATTATATTGATTAGCAAACCATTTCCGGTTAAACCCTCCTTACGTCTGAAGGAATTGGTCTGACACTTGTGTTCTATGGTAATCACGGTCGTCTATTAGTGTACACTGATTCGTTCAGACGACAACTTTCCGCACTTCACACCTCGCTGGCTCCAATTGGGGAATTTATTATTAGAGATTTGACATTATATGGTGCACAGTGATGTTGATCGCGCAGTTCCTACAACATTGTACAGTTCTTGTAGCTCATATTTAAATTTCCTGCTTAGAATATTCATCTCTGAGCACCTGGGGCCTTATTCACAAAGCTCTCTTAGGCTCTGCTAGACAACAAAGCAACAAAGTAAGTCTTTCAGCACTGCACTGCGAGATCGCAAAGTTGCGAGTGTTTAGTGAATTAGGCCCCAGGTGTTTTGTTGGCTGTCATGGAATGTTTACAGAAGCACACGACAGTCTCTTCATTTGGCTGTTTCATCGCGAGAATTTCCATGATACAAGGTTTTTTTAAACACCTTTTAAACATGTTCTCCGTCTGTGGGCCCATTGGGCTACGTCTCGTTCCAGCCAGTGTTTCACAACTGGTGTAACAAAGGTGCATTTAAAAGATCCTTTGCTGCGTGGAGGCAGCGGGTTTCCTGTCTGATTTATCTTTGTGGTTTTTCACCATATGTCCGACGCCATATAACTGTAATTACAATATGCTGGGTGTGTCGTTAAATAAAACATTACTTCTTTCCTTTTAGAAATAAACTTACTGAATTTTCAAGATTAGATGTATGGCAATTCAGAATTATTTAACTGATGCCACAAAAAAAAAAAAATTGTTCCTAAATACGATTTGAAAATGCTGAGTTAAAGTGTGCAGAACAAGTTATAGGTTGTTGTGCTTTCCAAAATAAATAATTTGACTAGATGTGAAAAATGTACTATTTCAAACAAGAAAGAAACTTGTAGACAGAAATAGCATACACCTGCAACAGAGCCAAGTATCTTTAAACCAGCGGATATAAGATTGGGAGATGCCGAGTTCGTATCCCAGTAATGGTTCGAACCATGAGTGAGTGCACAACTCACTAAAGAGACATAAAGTCACTACACCAACTTCTAGCCTAGACAGCGTGCTTAAACATTAGTTACATTTTCATTCATTTGTTGATTTGTTCCGTTAGGTATTTATTGATTCATCAATTGATTCATTGATTCAATGTTAGTTTAGAGTTGACTGTAATTTTCTTTCAGGATCTCTTATTGGACTATCTTGACTTGCTGGAGGCTCGTTTTAGGATGAACATGTTTAGGTGCCAATGAAGTTAATTACTTTCTGATCACTGCCAGCGAAACACTTCCTCGAACGTCTCCATCTCAGTAATTGTTGTTTCCCAGATGACTCTTTCTAAATACACCAGCCATTTGTGTTGTTTAAATAACACTTCTCGTTAGCTGCAAATAAATCTTGAAATGCATTTCTCCAAATGTGAACCCACACACAAACATCATTGCCCAAACAGGATTTCATTTAATTTAATTCAGTTTCTTGTTTATATCCAATTAAGGTTCTTGTACGCTGTCCGGGGAACACACCTCAAATATATGGTCTGTCTGCCCAGGATAGTGGGTTAGTGGTTATTAACTAGTCGTTAGTGGTATATTAGAGAGAAGCGAGTAGCTGGTGGAAGCCGGTACCTACCAGCCTTAAGTCCGATGGCTTAACCTTTCTTTTTTTCTTACTTTAACTTAATTGTTGTGCTTATATTCAATTACCGTTCAAGCACGCTGTCCTGGGCACACACCTCAGCTATGTGGGCTGTCTGTTCACGACAGTGTGTTAGTTGGTAGTGGTTAGTAAGAAAGAAGAGGGTGTAGTGGTCTTACACCTTCCCACTGAGTCGTTAAAACTTGCTCTGAGTGGGAGCAGGTACCGGGTTGTGAACCCTGTATCTACCAGCCTTATTTCCGATGGCTTAACCACGACACCATCGAGGCCGGTTGATGGCTTAACTACTTCACCACCGAGGCCGGTACTCAGTCACTGTGGTTAAATGTTAGTTGTTTGGTGGTTAGTGAGGACGAGGTAGAAGTCGAATGAATGAATGAATGAATGAATGAATGTTTAACGACACCCCAGCACGAAAAATACATCGGCTATTGGGTGTCAAACTATGGTAAAAGCAAAACATTAAATGATGAACCACATCAATATAAAAATTCAAGATTTAAATAAAAACACAGTGTAAAGGACTGTACAAAAATACAAATATCACAGATAGATACAATAAAAGTTTAGAATAAAGTCAGTATCAAGTAGAAACTGTAATATAAGTTCTGGATGGAATCGAAATGATTCCATCACATTTCTCTGACCAAATATATCTTTTCTAGTTTCTTTCAGATGAGTACACACCACCAAAATGTGGCGCACCGTCAGAGTACACTGACAATGCACACACTGAGGTGGAGGATCTTTATTAAAAATAAATGAATGGGTCAAGTACATTGTATGTATTTCATCCTTTCTGCACTGTCTATAGGAGGACTGCCACTCTCCCAGGGAGAAGTCGATGTTGTGGCCTTACACCTTTCCACTGAGCCGAGGTTCGCACGGCAGCACTTCGTGGCATGAACTGTACAGTGTATACACGTTCCTGTTGATTTAATGGTTAGTACACACCTGCCGATTAACACAAACTCGACAGAAAGGACGCTCTTGTAAGTTCTAATCTGAGATAATGTATAGGTTAGACGAGATCCGTCACGTTTTTCTTTTGTAACTAATTTCAGTTTGGTTTGACGTAAGACGAAATGTAAAAGTAACCCCCCAAAACCCAACAAAAACCAACCCAAAACAAAAAACAAACAAACAATTTTTGCGTGCAATTTTGAAAACAATCGGCTCAGAAATAAATAACCTGTAGTAAATTGGTTGGAAGTTCATCATCGATCATTGGTTATAATCGGTTTGGACCAACTGATCAAATGATTACACAATCGTTTAGAATTATAAGAACACCCAAAATAACTAGTTAATATCCTTCTTGTTTCTTTACGTACACATGAACACAAACACCTACTCCCCCATATTTACATCAATTCCATCACTGGAAGGCCAATCGCAGTTCACATTTTGCCGCATCGATCTTGGATTTTTGTAAACGATAATGACATTGGTAGAACCAAACCAATCACTACCATTGAGAAGGTTAACTGGCGTATAACCCGTGCGTCCCTGGATCTCTGTGAGAGCCGGCGACGCGACGTGAACCCAGTTCCTGCCAGCCTTGAGGACGACAGCTTAACCAGCATGCCACCGAGGCCGACTGACTAGCTTTTACACACGTACGGGTAGGCTTTAACAAGGCGGCTCGTTAACTTGAAGCCTGATCATTGTTGAAGCAGAACAAGACGATCTGAATACATCACAATTAACAGTCATTCACGTTCTGCCATTATCACGTGGCAGCACTCTCCAGGTCTGTGAAACCAGGCAACTCAAACTTAGCATTCTCTATACGACGGAATACGCCTCAATTACCCCAAAGAGATCGTAACATGACTGAATGCACTCTTGTTTCCTGTTGACAATCAAGATGTCTTCAAAACAATGGCTTGTTTAGTCAGCTGCTTTTCGGTGCATAATTACGTAATTACGAGACTTGTCTGAGAAAAAGCAAGTACTTTTATTAATGATTATTTGTTTCATTAAATAATTTATTTTCCTTCTGATTTGCACGCAAGGTTCAAGCACTCTGTTGAGGAAACAGTATTCAGCTTTAATATTCCCCTAACCATGAACTTAAGAACTCACATAGGTTAGATGTGTGTAACCGACCTCGGTGGCATCGTAGTTAAGCCATCGGACAAAAAGGCTGGTAGGTACGGGGTTCGCAGCCCGGTACCGGCTCTAACCCAAAGCGAGTTTTGTAAGCGACTCAATGGGTAGGTGTAAGACCACTACACCCTCTCCTCTCTCACTAACTACTAACAACTAACAGCCGAGGTATGTGCCCAGGACAGCGTGTTTGAACCTAATTGGATATAAGCACGAAAATGAGTTGAAATGAGATGTGTGCCTAGAATAGCGTGCCTTATCCTTAACTGAACGTAAACACGAAACTAGTAAAAACAAGTCTTAACATTGGCACTTGCTTTGTTACAGGCATTGAAAACAATCCATATGGACGAAATTCGCCTGCAGCACGTAACCCGAATATGATCATCTCCGTCGCATGGTGGCATCTAAACAGCGAGACTACAGACACCGAGCTTTGTTCTTCATACCTTATTAAATAATTTATTTTCCTGCTCATTTGCACGCAAGGTTCAAGCACTCTGTTGAGGAAACACTATTCAGCTTTAATATTCCCCTAACCATGAACTTAAGAGCTCACATAGGTTAGATGTGTGTAACCGACCTCGGTGGCGTCGTAGTTAAGCCATCGGACAAAAAGGCTGGTAGGTACGGGGTTCGCAGCCCGGTACCGGCTCTAACCCAAAGCGAGTTTTGTAAGCGACTCAATGGGTAGGTGTAAGACCACTACACCCTCTCCTCTCTCACTAACTACTAACAACTAACAGCCGAGGTATGTGCCCAGGACAGCGTGTTTGAACCTAATTGGATATAAGCACGAAAATGAGTTGAAATGAGATGTGTGCCTAGAATAGCGTGCCTTATCCTTAACTGAACGTAAACACGAAACTAGTAAAAACAAGTCTTAACATTGGCACTTGCTTTGTTACAGGCATTGAAAACAATCCATATGGAGGAAATTCGCCTGCAGCACGTAACCCGAATATGATCATCTCCGTCGCATGGTGGCATCTAAACAGCGAGACTACAGCCACCGAGCTTTGTTCTTCATACCTTATTAAATAATTTATTTTCCTGCTGATTTGCACGCAAGGTTCAAGCACTCTGTTAAGGAAACACTATTCAGCTTTAATATTCCCCTACCCATTAACTTAAGAGCTCACATAGGTTAGATGTGTATAACCGGCCTCGGTGGCGTCGTAGTTAAGCCATCGGACCAAAGGGTGGTAGGTACGGGGTTCGCAGCCCGGTACCGGCTCTAACCCAGAGCGAGTGTTAACGACTCAATGGGTAGGTGTAAGACCACTACACCCTCTCCTCTCTCACTAAATGCTAACAACTAACAGCCGAGGTATGTGCCCAGGACAGCGTGTTTGAACCTTAATTGGATATAAGCACGAAAATTAGTTGAAATGAAATGAGATGTGTGCCTAGAATAGTGTGCCTTATCCTTAACTGAACGTAAACACGAAACTAGTAAAAACAAGTCTTAACATTGGCACTTGCTTTGTTACAGGCATCGAAAACAATCCATATGGACGAAATTCGCTTGCAGCACGTAACCTCGAATATGATCATCTCCGTCGCATGGTGGCCCCTTTAGGAATCTAAACAGCGAGACCACAGCCACCGAGCTTTGTTCTTCATACCTTTGTTAATAGGTCAGGCCTTGTAATTGAAGCAGGCCATTATTTATGCTAGTTAAATCATGATTTTAGTTTTTTTGCGGAAGCGTTGTGTCTACGTAAACATGGTTACAAAGGCCGGGTAATGGAGTGAGTACCGTTCGAATAATGTCTTTGCTTGATCCCAGATCGGGTTTCCTTATCTAAACCACAAACGCGCAATAAAGCTAAGGTAAAGACCCAGAGATCGATAGTTTTGTCATTATTTCGCGAGATAAATTAGATGCACTGTGTTTGCGAACTTACGGTCAAGTTAACATTATTAGTTATTAAATAGTATTTAATTTCATTTGGTCACTGGACGGAAGACGCACCTGTAATAGACTTTCAACTGCAGTTAAACGTGACATGAAATACGTTTAGTTTTCTAATAACAACGCTACAGTATGCACACATGTAGGCCTAATGCAAATTAAGGTAACAGTATTAGCGAGCACCAAGAGCGCACATCCCGGTCAGTGAGCTCAATGGGCTATGTCTCGTTCCAGCCAGTGCACCATTACTGGTATATCAAAGGCCGTGGTATGTGCTATCCTATCTGTGGAATGGTGCATATAAAAGACCCCTTGCTACTAATGGAAAAATGTAGCGGGTTTTAAGACTATATGTCAAAATTACCACATGTTTGACATCCCATAGCCGATGATTAATAATAAATCAATGTGTTTTAGTGCTGTCATTAAAACAAACTATGGATGATGCTTTTGGATGCCGATGATTAGTAAATCAATATGCTTTAGTGGTGTCGTTTTATTAGCACAGAGATATTTTAATGCACTTTTCGATGACCGAGGTTTGGAAGGAAAGACAGCAGGAATTGCGCGTTTAGGCGGTAGGTCTGTCTCGCTGTGTGCCTTTTCTGATGCTGTAAGCATGTTTTGTGTATTAAATACCCACCCTGAGACCACACCACTATTAAAGGGACATGCCCTAGTTTTTAAACACTAACGCATATCTTTTACTATTATAACCGTTTTTGGTAACTTATATCATATTTTACTTAGATTTTATTGTTTAGATTATCCATTTCCCTACATTCGAAGTGTTTTTGGTCATCCTTGTGTTTTTAATATTACAAAATGCATTTCTCATATTTTTAAAAACGCACGTGCGTCTGAGAAGTAACAGTTATGGAGTCGAGTTTTAGTCTATTTTTAGAGGGTATTTCACCATTTCAAAGTCACTCAATTGTAACTTTGTCCAAATGTGTTACAGGTTTGTAGATTAACTAAACTTAGTAAACTTATTGTTAATTTTCACGGGTTGAAACAAATGAAACCCCCACCAATCACCATATTAACTTTGCACGCGTGACCTTCACCTAACAAAACATGAATTGCTATCTTAACGCGTGTTACTCGCAATAGAGGTCGTCCTTTTCTCATTCGGCGCGGGTGCTGTGTGGGAGTTTTGAATTTTTTTATACAGAGCAACAGGTAAAATAATCTCGCCCCCCCCCCAACAATTTAAAAAGAAAAAAAAAAAAAGAAAAAAAAAAGAAAAAAATCTCTTTCCCCCAATTTGTTTTTCAAAATTTTAAAAAGCAAAGCAAAATAAAACAATAACTTTTACAAAAGCTGTTGACAATTACATTTTGATCAATGGCTACGCGTGATTCTACAAACCCGTCACACGCGCCCCTCACCCACCTGTTGTAAGCGAAACACACTGGGTCCTGGCAACAACAAATGGAGATCGATATAGTCATTTCCTCCAACTGGATTTGTAAAGGTCAGTGTCGTTAACAGATGGTGTAATAAATGGAAGAGTGACTAGAATGCACACGGAGAACTTGAAACCTAACCGAGAGTGGCGTTGGTAGAGACACATGCCCACACAGAGAGCAGGCGGTACGACTGCAACTCGACTGGGGTGAGTGTATGGCAAAATAAAGGGATTGCCCGTGGGAATGACACTTTAAGTGGAGGCTTAAACTTTTAGAAGGGTGCAGGGACACTAAGTGAAATTAGCATTAAATAGGTTTTCTCAAACGAGATTCCTAAGCATCTGATGAAAAACACCTGTATTGTGGACGTCATTTTCCAGCTGTTTACACACACACACACACACACACACACACACACATATGATGTGTATATCTCTGGAGGTTTGGCAAAGATTATGAATTATTATCACCGTATAATAAATATGTGCAACTGTTAAAGGGACATTCCTTTACTGCAATTTTTAAGATGTTATCGACTAACAGAGACTTTTTAACGATTGTAATTAAATATCAAATATATTTTTCTGCATAAAATATTAGTGGCTGTATATTTCTGATCGTTCTAATATTTGTACTAGGTTAAATTTTATTTCCGAAAATATATATTTTCGTACGTACGAAATTATTTGAAGACGAAATCCAGTTTGGGCTTCTTACAAATATTAAGACGACCAGAAACACATTGAACATACAGACATTGATATTCCAAACAAGAAAATATATTTAATATGTAAGTTTAATCGTAGAACTATTTTATTAGTCGGACACATCTTACAATGCAGCAAACTCGGGAATGTCCCTTTAAAGGTTTTAATGAATGAAACGTTGCAGGAGACCGTGCAGTCAGAGGACGGGAAGACCCGCTACAAGGCATAGGATCAGCGCATCCCAGAAGACTGTATTTTTGGCGATCGCATGTGAAGACCAATACCGATAAGGACACCAACGACCCTAGCATGATGTGGACGTACATTAACGTCCATGAGAATGAAACCAAGACCTATAGCACCAGCGTATGGTCAAGCTCATCAATGTAAGCTTCGTTGTATCGCTTCCAAACACTTCTACACAAGCCGCCACGATAAACAGTGGATTATAGGAAATATCTGGATTAAATCCTTTTCCCGGCTAAACGTATAGGTGACCATTAGCAAACCTTAAGGGATTTCTTAGAAAAATGCATAGAAAAGATCACTTTCTATTAATCCATAATGGTGGCATAGCTGACAACAGTGGGGTTTTCTCTCTCATTCACTACAATACAACTTTTTTGTATTAACTACGAGTCACTGACCTCCAGTACTAAACATTTTGACAAACAGCAACGGTTATTTTATATCTACTTCCCCCAATAACATTTAAGTCTTAAGTTAAGAGCGGCATTTGATGGACCTAACCTATATTTAACCCACAACGTGTTGGGACCGAAGCCAGACGCCATGCTAACTAAGCATATTAGCGGACTAGAAGGTGTTGAGAAGAATTGTCAACAACCAGTGTCTACAACCCAGGTCAGATGTTTGCTCATTCCCATTTAGGGATGTCTTACCATACTCCAATTCCTGCCTACGCCAGTGAGTATACATCATTATGTGGGCTATGCATTTGGGATTTATTCAGCTGTCATTTTTGGCGATTACTCATATCTAACGATTACCACGACAACCTTTACTCGAGTAACGGTTAACTCTAATAGATAATTCGATATCTTTTCGCACCGAGCTATTGCTTGCCACTGATTACCGAAACAACCAATAAGTACAGCCACGGTGTACTAACCAAGTATCTATCCAGTTACCATGGGTTCCGGCAAACCAATTGAATTCCCATTGCTGATGGAACTGATAGAAGAAGTGTGTCAATGCACTAGGGCAGTACACACATATTGTCTTAATAGGTATTTGCGTCCTTATATCCAATTAGGTTAAATCACGCTGTGCTCGGCACACACCTCAGCTATTTGGACTGTCTGTCCAGGACAAGGGGTTAGTGGTTAGTTGTTAACTGTTAGTAGTTAGTGAGAGAGAAGTCGGTGTAATGACCTTACAGTTACCCATTGAGTCGTTAAACTCACTGTGGATGTGGATGGGAGCCGGTACCGGGAGACGAACCCAGTACCTACCGTTCTTAGGTCTGATGTCTTAACCACTATTCCACCGAGGCCGGTGTACACACATAAACATGTGGCACCGTATGTTTAATCTTCCAGAAAAAATCCCCATGATATCACATGGTGGTTCAGCGATTTAAATAATGTTGTTTTGTTTTTTTGAAGAAAATCATAGTTGCAGTATATTTTAAAATCGTACAGTAACTATGCATGGCAATCAGAGTGGCAGGTACTGTTTCTTATTTATTCAAAGTTCGGTATTCTCGAATTGTAACAAGGAAGTTGCTGACTTAGAACAGTGTAACCTATAGCTATCGTCTCTATTGCCAGTAATGAAAGATATTTATTTTTCAATACCACGGTATTCAGCAATAGGTGGGCGAATGATCAACCAAGAACACCGGCGGCTATTGTACCATTCTACGTGTATTAAGCTTCTAAACCTTACAATAGTTAATTTTGATTTTTACATTGACATCAATATCTCTGCCAAGGAAAAAACATTTTGTTTAACGACACCCCTGGAGCACATTGATTAATTAATCATCGGCTATTGGAAGGAAATCTTTTATTTAACGACGCACCCAACACACTTTATTTACGGTAATATGGCGTGGGCTATTGGATGTCAAACATTTGGTAATTCTGACTCGTAGTCACCAGAGGAATCCCGCAACATTTTTCCTAACGCAGCAAGGGATCTTTTATATGCACATTCCCACAGACAGGAAAGCACATACCACATTTGACCAGTATACTGGTTGCAACGAGAAAAACCCAATCATTCGAATGGATCCACAGTGGTGGTTCGATCCTGCGACGCAAGCATCCTAAGCAAGCACTCAACCGACTGAGCTAAATCTCGCCCCCACCCCCCTTTGCCAAAGAAGATGAAAAATGTAAGAAACTATAAAATTCCACGTTCTGAGCGACATATTGATTTAAATGATGATACTTTATTTCAGTTAGAAAGACGTTGTTATACATGGATGAATTTCGTGACATGAATACCCTTGTCCGTGATGATGTTAAATGCAAGATACTACATATATCTCGTTCTGGGCGGCATATTGGTGACCATCTTGAATTTAAATGGCAAGGCAATGTCTTGATTAACAAGGATACTTCAAAATAAATTCCTTGACTCCCAAAGTTTTGTCCTAGTAGATACAGAAGCTAAAATACCGCCAGTTCCATGTTTTGACGGCTATCTTGGACGCCATCTTGAGTATTTCAAAATACTCAAGGGCGCAACGTTTTTATCACTACCCTCTCCATCATGTCTCTCCGCCCCACTCTCTCCCCCTCCCTCTCTCTGTCCCCTCACTCTCTCTCTCTCTCTCTCTCTCTCTCTCTCTCTCTCTCTCTCTCTCTCTCTCCCGTCTTTCTTCCACTCTGTATCTCTCTCCATGTCTCTGTCGTTCTTCCTCTCGGTCTGTTTCTGTCTATCTGTCTCTCATTCTCTCTCCCTATATGCATCTCTCTCTTTTCAATAACACACACACACACACACACACACACACACACACACACACACACACACACACACACACACACACACACTACGTGCACATGTAATTAACATAGGGACGTGACACAGTTACTCCCGTTTACACCTATCAGATCGTGGCGTGCGTCATCACTTACAGAGACAGGAAGTTCACCTCGCAAAAACCATCAGAAGCAATTTTCACAATTCTCTCTTAATGGTCGACTTCCCGCTGCCGGGTTTAAAGACAAATCATCAGTTTTCTTCCTGCCAAAACTTTGTGGGCGTAGCTCCTTTAGCAGTATAATAGCCCCCTCTCAAAACTCGACCCGTGACAGGTATTCTATTTTATCTGAAGGCGAACTCGTTTTGTACTCGCCGTACAGTACAATTTGTCGATATTTGTCAGAGGACAGATAAACGTGCTTGTTTAGCATACACATCAGCACCGTTCAAAGTATAACTATTTGACGCATTTCCCCCACAGACAACACGTGGTATGTAACGGCTTTTGATAACACAGTTGCGGAGCACTAATGGAAACGTAAAAAACCAAAACAAACCCCACCTGCAATGGTTTCCCCGAGAGTGACCAATCCTGCTTCACCCCGGGTTTGTGTGCGGGTGGGTGGGGTTGGTGGGGATGGGAGGGGGGGGGGGGGTGGCACGGATATAAATGAGTAGAAGTATCAACCACAAATAAAACGTCGGCTTTCTTCGTCATCATCATCATCATCAATTCTCCTCCTCTTCTTCCTAACCATCATCACGATCATCATCATCATCATCATCATCATTATCATTATCGTCTTCTAATTATTATTAATATTTGTGCGTATGTATTGTTATATAAATATCTAAATGGTGTATGTGTGACGAGTTTGACTATTACATACATATACACTGGGTCTAGATGCATGGAAGAACATCGATCACAAGACACAGCGCACTTGCAGACAAGCGGTATGCAACTCCTTTTGCACAACAGATAAACATTAGATAACCTAGTACCCGTAGTGTGCAGGTGTCCTTAAGCAAACATACTCTTCCGTTTCTAATGGTGGAAAAAACCCAAAGAAAAAAGAAATAGATAAAGAAAGAAAAAAAGAAGAGAGAAATGTGACAGATATTGGCGATTTAATAAGCGACTGTTTGTTTGCGACATTTTATGGATGGCTGTCAGCAATTTATTCTCTTCTGGTTCGTGTGCGACTGCGGTTGGACGGATATCGTGTCGCGCTATATAAAGGTAGCTTTCAGAACGATTCTACAAACAACTGCAAGCTAAAAGTACTCTAGACACGTACACGAATCGTTCGTCAATTACAATAACGTGACCAGTCAAACTGCAGATGGAAGTGATTCGTTCAGATATATGTATATGTTGAAGGATGCTAAAAGGGTTTTTAAGGAGAAAATTAAAATATATCATTGTTTTAATGTCTGCCTGTCTGTCTGCTGTCTTTCTCACCAGAGAAAGTGCAAATTTTGGTCGTGCACATTTTTGTAATGCCAGTCACACACGTTCTTAAAAAAACAAAACCATGTGTTACTATTTAAATTGTAAAAATTCTTCATTCCACCGGCACCACGAGGACACATTGATATATTAATCATCGGTTACTGGAGGTCGAACATTTGGTCATTCTTATACTATAGTCTTCAGAGAAAAACTCCTTCATTTGTTTTCATTAAAGGAACATACCCTAGTTTTTAAACACTAAGGCATATTTTTGACTATTATGGCCGTTTTTGATAACTGTAATCATACTTTACTTAGATTTTATGGTTTAGATGATCACTTCCGTACATTGGAAGTGTTTTTGGTCATCTTGGTGTTTTTAATGTGACAAAATGCATTTCTCATATTTTCAAAAACGCACGTGCGTCTGAGAAGTAACAGTTATGGAGTTGAGTTTTAGTCTATTTTTAGAGGGTATTTCACCATTTCAAAGTCACAGACTCATGTTTCACTCAGTTGTAACTTTATCCAAATATGTTACAGGTTTGTAGATTAACTAAACTTAGTGTTAATTTTCATGGGCTGAGACTAGGGTCTGTCCCTTTAACAGTAAGGGATCTTTTATATGCACGTTGACAGCACATACCACGGTCTTTGATATACCAGTCGTGAGGCACTGGTTGGGACGGATATAAAAAACAACAACAGAATGGGTCCACCAAGGTGGTTCGATCCTACGACTCAAGCACTTCAGGTGACCTAGATTCTGCCACCGATCCACTATACGTAAACAAAAATTCAAGCGCATCCTTCCTATCCGGGGAGGGATTTAGCTCAGTCGGGTGAGTGCTCGCTTGAGGTGCTTGCGTCGCAGGATCGAACCACCTCGGTGGATCCATTCAACTGATAGGTTTTTTTTTTTTCTCGTTCAAACCAGTGCACCACAACCGGCCAAAGGCCGAGGTATGTGCTTTCCTGTCTGTGGGAAAGTGCATATAAAAGATATCTTGCCGCATTAAAAAAAATGAAGCGGGTTTCCTCTGATGACTACGTGTCAGAATGACCAAATGTTCGTCATTCAATAACCTATGGTTAATTAATCAATGTGCTTTAGTGGTGTGGTTAAAACAAAATAAACTTTAACCTTCCTATCCACCGAGTATAATAAGACAGTTCTGCGACAGACTCTTAGATAACGCTTTAATTATGTTCTTATGTACACTAACGGGTTCAGCGAATTGCCAACAACACGATGTACCAGCGCAACAGTTTGTTTTCAAAACACAATGTATTAACTGATCGATATTTGCTTTGCCGAGATTTCTTAATGCTACATACTTCCTTATGGATCGAATTCGTAATCCCAGAGCCATACAATTAATTTTAATCAACGACGACGACGACGACAACAACAACAATACCAAAGTTTTAATTTTACAGAGAGTTGCGGTAACAAATTAGAACGAACTTAGTTCAGTGGTTAAACGGCTCGATTGATGTGCAATAGATTGTAGGATGGAATAGTGAATCAACTCGGTTCTTTCCTGTTTCATGACTGGCAGTTTCAAAACTGTTGTATGCACAATCTGTAAAAATACATACATGTTGTTATTTGCCTTCGGTATTAGTAGCCTAGGTGACGGCAGTGGAATTCCAATAAACATAAAATGTATATCGTGGCAAGGCAGTCCAGGTACGTACCCACGACGAAGTGCTTAAACATTCATTAGAAATAAAGCACGAAAAACACTACCATCACCTCAACCACCACCACCACCATCATCATCATCATTATCATCATCATCATCATCATCATCATCACTATCATCATCATCAGCAGCAGCAGCATCATTACAATCATTAACATAATTTTCAACATTAAGACTACCATCATCATTACATCATCATCAGTATTATCATCATCATAAACCTCATCATCATTATCATTATCATCATCATCATCATTATCATTATCATTACCACCTCAACCACCACCGCCACCATCATCATCACCATCATCAACATGATTATTTTCAACATTACCACTATCATCAACATTATTATCATTATCATCATCATCATCATAACTACCATCATTTTCTTCATCATCAACATCATCATCAGCATCAGCAGCAGCAGAAAGAGACAATTTCAAAATAACCTAAATTTAGGAATTGTGGGGACGTTTGCCCTTTGGTGATAAACCTAATTACATCTATGTGTGTAAAAAAACATCGAATCATTTTACATCCCACCTCACCCCTTACCCCCTCCTAGCACAGATGTGTGTCGGATATGAATCGTCTTCCCCTAACCCTCTTAAGGTAGAACACTATAATCCTGACCACCAAAAAGTGTTTCAATATTATTAACAATTATAACATGGATACTGTTTAGTATTTCGCTTTTAAAAAATTAGTCTTATTGATTGAGCGTCCGCTTAAAATGTCCTATGTCCTGGGATCTATACTTCCCTGTAGATAGACTAGTTGAATTTAAAAATATATATTATCTATCTATTTTGCTTCTTCTCACTCACTAAGCTAATTACCTTCATTCTGTGAACGCCATAAGATGACATAATTGACTAGTAATCAACAAAATACATTACGTTTCAATGAAGTCAACAACGTTGTATATGTTTACCGTGAAGCACGTCATCGCCTTCACGTACGCACTTGTTACGCACGATCATTAGACAAAGTAAGTAAAACAGGGAATGAGGTCAGTTGCCTCACAAAGGACGGCAGATTAATAAGCATCTGATATCTGGAAGAAAAACCAAAGTCATCACGCCCTTCCACTGGATCGTCTGCGTCGGCTTCAGATAGTGTAGCACGTTGTGTCTGTCGCACAATGAGAACTTTGATAAGCAAAAGGATGAAGAAAAAAATATCGATTATCGTTGCGTTAAATGACTTGTTTTGTTGAGGAGAAAAAATGTCAACAGTATACAAAACAATGGAGAACCATAACATTTCATCGTGTACGTAAACATATTTACTAGAAGGTTAAATGTGAAACAAATGGCAAATGTATTTCGTATTTATTCGTATGCCGTTTTTCCATTTCATAAAATAACATAACTTGTTTGCAAAGGGGTGTGGTGTGTGTTTGTGTGTGTGTCGGGGGTGGGGTGGGGTGGGGTGGGGTGGGGTGGGGTGGGGTGGGGTGGGGGTTATCGTGGGTCGAACCTTGGTCGAACAAATTGTCTTATGTTTTCAGAGTGGCATGATTCGACCTTCCCTGTAAATTTCGCTTGCCAGTCTAGAACCCTTCTTGCATACATTCCTGCACAACGCGCCTGATGATCACAATTCATTTTGTGATACTATTCCTATAATATAATATAATGTTAGCATATTATAAAATCGAGCATCTACATAGCTAGTCACTTACTCACCTAAACAATATCTATGAGAATGTTTTATGAGTATAATAGTTTAAAAAACACCATGTTGAGTTTGAAGCCATTAAAATGTAATGCATTTGGAAATGTGATATTATATGTCATGTACATATGCATTCAGGATTCGCTTTAGCCCAGTTAACGGTTACCTTTCGTTTGTCGGTTTATACGTACAAAGATACTGTAGACATATATCAACACTGAGCTACTATTTTAAGTAGAGACAATGTATGTCTGTTGTAATATAAAGGCTGTGTGATGTTACACTGGCCCAGTGACTAATAAGAAAGAAAAGGAATATTGCTTACAAACACATCAGCTCAGTTAAAGCTATATAGTGACTAAAGGCGGCGCCAAACAGTATGAGTGCCTCGTACGAGAACAGCCACGAAAAAATAAGGTTTGTTTTGTTTAACGACAGCACTAGAGCACATTGATTTATTAATCATCGACTATTGGATGTCAAACATTTGGTAATTCTGACATATAGTCTTAGAGAGGAAACCCGCTGCATTTTTCCATTAGTAGCAAGGGATCTTTTACATGTACCATCCCACAGACAGGGTGGCACATACCACGGCCCTTGATATACCAGTCGTGGTGCATTGTCTGGAATGAGAAATAGCCCAGTGGGCCCACCAACGGGGATCGATCCGAAACCGACCGCGCATCAGGCAAGCGAGCGTTTTACCACTTGGCTACGTCCCGTCCAGAACAGCCACGATAATAGCCGACTGTTACAAGACAAACATTACGATGTCATCAGACAAACATTACGATGTCATCAGTTGCTATGCAGTTCGTTACTCACGTACAAGATACTCGAGTCGTGTCGTAACCACAAAACCATGAATATTTTGACATATGGTTTAGAGTAGGAAAAGAAACCCGCTTCCGCTAAATAGGTCACTGTTACAAAAACAAATCAGCATGGGATCTTTTATATGCACTAAACTGGACAGTACATACCAGTTCTGCCGTCGATTTACCAATCGTAGGACACTAAACGGAAAAAAAAGGAATACACATGGCTCTGTCTAGGGCGATTGACCCTATGACCCACAGCACCCCAGGAACGCTCTACCAGTGAACTGTACCTCACCCAGGGCTAATATCAAACAAAGGGAATACACACATCTCTATCTAGGGCGATTGGCCCTATGACCCACAGCACCTCAAGGAACGCTCTACCATTGAACTGTACCTCACTCCTGGCTATTATCAAAGAAAGGGAATACACATGACCCTATCTAGGGCGATTGACCCTATGACCCACAGCACCCCGAGGAACGCTCTACCATTTAACTGCTCCTCACCCCGGGCTATTATCAAAGAAAGGGAATACACACATCTCTATCTAGGGCGATTGAACCAATGACCCACAGCACCTCACTGAACGCTCTACCACTGAACTGTACCTCGCCCCGGGCTGTTATCAAAGAAAGGGAATACACATGACCCTATCTAGGGCGATTGACCCTATGACCCACAGCACCTCACTGAAAGCTCTACCACTGAACTGTACCTCGCCCCGGGCTGTTATCAAAGAAACAAGGAATCTTCGAACCAAACGTTACAATTAGTATCTTGTCGTTCATGAAGTTACGGATTCACTAATATTCAACAACTTTGTTTTTTAGACTGGCGACGACGTAGGTAGCGGTGAAATATTTTCAACACTGCGTGTCCCTGATCACTGTAGGGCCTACGATTCCGGCATCTTTTCAGATCCTGTTCCGGATCGGGTCACTGACCATGCCAGAAACCGGACCAGGGATGAACATGGCTGACACCCTTATGGTCCCTTGTGGTCAAGGATCGGGTAACTGACCATGCCAGAAACCGGACCAGGGATGGACATGGCTGAAACCCTTATGGTCCCTTGTGGTCAAGGATCGGGTAACTGACCATGCCAGAAACCGGACCAGGGATGGACATGCTGAAACCATTATGGTCCCTTGTGGTCAAGGATCGGGTAACTGACCATGCCAGAAACCGGACCAGGGATGGACATGGCTGACATCCTTATGGTCCCTTGTGGTCAAGGATCGGGTAACTGACCATGCCGGAAACCGGACCAGGGATGGACATGGCTGAAACCCTTATGGTCCCTTGTGGTCAAGGATCGGGTAACTGACCATGCCGGAAACCGGACCAGGGATGGACATGGCTGAAACCCTTATGGTCCCTTGCGGTCAAGGATCGGGTAACTAACCATGCCAGAAACCGGACCAGGGATGGATATGGCTGACACCCTTATGGTCCCTTGTGGTCAAGGATCGAGTAACTGACCATGCCAGAAACCGGACCAGGGATGGACATGGCTGACACCCTTATGGTCCCTTCTGGTTAAGGATCGGGTAATTGACCATGACAGAAACCGGACCAGGGATGGACATGGCTGAAACCATTATGGTCCCTTGTGGTCAAGGATCGGGTAACTGACCATGCCAGAAACTGGACCAGGGATGGACATGACTGAATCCCTTATGGTCCCTTGTGGTCAAGGATCGGGTAACTGACCATGCCGGAAACCGGACCAGGGATGGACATGGCTGAAACCATTATGGTCCCTTCTGGTTAAGAATCGGGTAACTGACCATGCCGGAAACCGGACCAGGGATGGACATGGCTGACACCATTATGGTCCCTTGTGGTCAAGGACCGGGTAATTGACCATGACAGAAACCGGTCCAGGGATGGACATGGCTGAAACCATTATGGTCCCTTGTGGTCAAGGATCGGGTAACTGACCATGCCAGAAACCGGACCAGGGATGGACATGACTGAAACCCTTATGGTCCCTTGTGGTCAAGGATCGGGTAACTGACCATGCCGGAAACCGGACCAGGGATGGACATGGCTGAAACCATTATGGTCCCTTCTGGTTAAGGATCGGGTAACTGACCATGCCGGAAACCGGACCAGGGATGGACATGGCTGAAACCATTATGGTCCCTTGTGGTCAAGGATCGGGTAACTGACCATGCCGGAAACCGGACCAGGGATTGACATGGCTGAAACCATTATGGTCCCTTGTGGTCAAGGATCGGGTAACTGACCATGCCAGAAACCGGACCAGGGATGGACATGACTGAAACCCTTATGGTCCCTTGTGGTCAAGGATCGGGTAACTGACCATGCCGGAAACCGGACCAGGGATGGACATGGCTGAAACCATTATGGTCCCTTCTGGTTAAGGATCGGGTAACTGACCATGCCGGAAACCGGACCAGGGATGGACATGGCTGAAACCATTATGGTCCCTTGTGGTCAAGGATCGGGTAACTGACCATGCCGGAAACCGGACCAGGGATGGACATGGCTGAAACCATTATGGTCCCTTGTGGTCAAGGATCGGGTAACTGACCATGCCGGAAACCGGACCAGGGATGGACATGGCTGAAACCATTATGGTCCCTTCTGGTTAAGGATCGGGTAACTGACCATGCCGGAAACCGGACCAGGGATGGACATGGCTGAAACCATTATGGTCCCTTCTGGTTAAGGATCGGGTAACTGACCATGCCGGAAACCGGACCAGGGATGGACATGGCTGAAACCATTATGGTCCCTTGTGGTCAAGGATCGGGTAACTGACCATGCCAGAAACCGGACCAGGGATGGACATGACTGAAACCCTTATGGTCCCTTGTGGTCAAGGATCGGGTAACTGACCATGCCGGAAACCGGACCAGGGATGGACATGGCTGAAACCATTATGGTCCCTTCTGGTTAAGGATCGGGTAACTGACCATGCCGGAAACCGGACCAGGGATGGACATGGCTGACACCCTTATGGTATAGGGACATGTAAAACCAGTTCAAGGTCAAGGTCAGATCCATCACTGGAGGTGCCAGCTCTGTGGGTAGAACTAACATCACGTGCACCTAATACTGCCGGGACTTACAGCGCCAAGGTCAGATCCATCACTGGAGGTGCCAGCTCTATGGGTAGAACTAACATCACGTGCACCTAATACTGCCGGGACTTACAGCGCCAAGGTCAGATCCATCACTGGAGGTGCCAGCTCTATGGGTAGAACTAACATCACGTGCACCTAATACTGCCGGGACTTACAGCGCCAAGGTCAGATCCATCACTGGAGGTGCCAGCTCTATGGGTAGAACTAACAGCACGTGTACCTAATACTGCCGGGACTTACAGCGCCATGGTCAGATCCATCACTGGAGGTGCCAGCTCTATGGGTAGAACTAACAGCACGTGCACCTAATACTGCCGGGACTTACAGCGCCAAGGGGCGGGACGTGGCCCAGTGGTAAAGCGTTCGCCTGATGCGCGGTTGATCTAGGATCGATCCCCGTCGGTGGGCCCATACGGCTATGTCTCGACCCAGCTACTGCACCACGATTTGTATACATCAAATACGGTGATATGTGCTATTCTCTCTGTAGAATGGTGCATATAAAAGACCACTTGAAGACTGATGGAAAAATTGTCCTGCACGTAGCTTGTTATGAAGGTGCACGTTAAAACTTATGAACCTGACCTGACGTAATGAAAAACATTACTACATGTATATTAGTCCTGGCTCTGAGGTGTAGTTTGGATACATGACTCTTTTAGAGAGTTATCTTGAACTGTCTTGCTCTATATGCCAAGGCCTTCAGAAAACGTTTGGGTAACACTTCCAGGTTAAGTCTTTTTTCTCAAACGGCTAAAGTAACGATATTGGAGTTTTTCATGCAATAAATAATTATTTGACACGCATAGATGATTCATTTTGATTTATTTCAATTACTTGGGTGTTACTAACTATGTTTTAGCATTATTCATCGCCATAAACATGGGTTGGGGCTACAAAATGACCATATTAATTGTACTCAGAAATCGCTATTCGATATGAAAGTCAACCAATACAAATTGGCCAAATATTTCATCATTAAGTGGTCAGAGAAATACAGTTTTCATTTTGATACCTCGGGTTGCTGGATGATACCCATCGTATTCCCACCCCTAAAATATTAGGACAGTTCGTCAAATGACCATATCACCTAAAGCAAGTGTCTATAAATATGTTTTTTTGACCCCAAAGAATCGATTGGTACCATCACTGTGATTTTTGTGTAGTTAACCTAATTAGTATTATTCCATGATGGTGTCCAAAATGGCCGCGGAATACTGAATTAGACATAACTTCGCATACAGACGAACATTTCAAGTGACACTCTTAAAAAAAAAAAGTGTCAAATACACGAACTCTCCACCCGTCCTCCTCCCCATCTTATCCTAGATAATAATGACAAAACCCATCCAAAAGTCCCCGTTAATAAAGAATGATGTTCTATCATTAAAAACATCAGGTCCATACATGGTGTTTAATATAGTACAGAAGAACCCGTCATGAATTATTATCATTTATCGTTGGTTCATGTTACTGGCCTTTCCAACTTTCAGGGTGAACTCTCATGAGAATTTGGCATGATTTCTGAAATAAAATACTGATTTTATTTAAACTAATATCCATAAGATACTTTAACTATGTGTAGTTTCATGCATTTATATATTTGACTTTGACATTGTGTACTTACGCGAGAAACACGTGAACGAAATACTTGTTTGCACAATTTTTGCAATTTTAACGTATGCCCGTTGAACATATCAATTTGAATATGAAGCCAGTAATAACTCCCAGCATACCATCAGATGCCCACGGGCGAGACGTAGCCCAGTGTTAAAGCACCCGCTTGATACACGGTCGGTCTGGGATCGATCCCCGTCGATGAGCTTATTGGCCTATTTCTCGTTCCACCCAGTACACCACGACTGGTATATAAAAGGCTGTGGTATGTGCTATCTTGTATGTGGGATGATGCATATAAAAAATCCCTTGCTACTAATGGAAAAATGTAGCGGGTTTCCTCTCTAAGACTATATGTCGAAATTACCAAATGTTTAACATCCAATAGCCAATGATTAATACATCAATGTGCTCTAGTGATGTCGTTACAGAAAAAAACATAACCATCAGATGCCAAGCATAAATGGTTATAAATACGAAGGATCTTCATCTACTTCCAGAAAAATGTACTTTTTTGTTTTGGTACTGAAAAACAAAAACAAAAAGTACAAAACCTCCGTTAGGTGCACCTGTGTAGATCTTAGAGTGTAATCAGGTCTTTAGAATCCTCGACAGTGGTACTGGAAAGAAAACAGCCACTTAACTGACGAACGTAATACGCTATCAGCAAGGTACCAACCACAAGCTCGTAATTCGAGCCAGGCGGCGGACGCCAGAAAGAAAGTGAACAAGTCAACATGGACACACAAAAGTGATTACAGTACAAGGTAATTGTACGTATTGATCACGTCAAATCAAAGTTCGCGAATCGCCGACATTATAAAATGCCAATCACACCAGGCATCGATTTCAATTAGGTGGAATAACTGACAATGTAAAGTCGGATCAGCCTAACTGACATGGTCGTATTTCAAAAAGGCTATTTGCGACAGAGTCTGCGAAATAACACATGGTGATTCGGTCGAAAATAGCCTCGTTAATAATAATAATAATAATAATAATAATAATAATAATAATGATTTCTGAACATAAAATTTATGGGAGTTTCAGTTTGGAATTTAAAGGGACACACCCTAGTTACGGCTAGTTGTTAACCATTACGGCGTTGTTTTTCGCTATTAAACCCATTTTTTCACAAATAAAATTGCACTTTACTTACCGTTTATTATTTAGAATATACATTTCCATTCACCTGAAGTGTTTTTTGGTAATCCTGGTAATCCTGGTGTTTGTAATACCACAAAATGCATTTTTCGTATTTCTGAAAAACGGACGTACGTTTGAGCAGACAAGGTCTAATCTATTTTTAGACGGGATATTTCCATTTCAATGTCACAGACGTTGGTATACCACGTGACCGTTATCATTTTGGTTCGGTTTGTTTTCTCGTGCACGGTTCGCGCAATCAACATCCGATTTGTTGTTGTTCATTTGTGAGATTTTTCTTCACAGTTCGTAAACATTTTCAGTAACAATAAAGTTCAGACAAGTAAGTATCTCAATACAAAACGTTACAAACCCTTAAAACCAATAATTTTGCTAAGTCCTACGATTTCTGGAGAGGGGATACAACCAGGACAGAACAGTTGGAACATGTCCAGGAGAGGTGAAAAGAACGCACCCCAAGTCTGTGAAATTTGTCGTGACGTAGGCATTGTTGTGCTTCGAGCGACATCTACCGGTGACATCAAAATACAAACTTTCAAAATTATTTCAAGCTGCTTTCAACAGCAATCCCAAGCCAATTTGAATGGACAAGACCTGACACAGCTAGTCAGATTGATCGACAACTGAGATCAAAAGAGAGGGAGTCGCAAAAACGAAAAAAGGACTTCGAGGCCAAATATGAGATGGAAAAAGAATTTGAGTATATCGAATATGGCGAAGAGATTGTTACTTCAGACAAACATCCTCGACTGGATATTGATGCCACATGTATACCAGCTGATGATATTATAACAACAGACTGCTCAACACAAACTTGTACTGAGAAACAAAAGTTTGATATTACAGACTTTATTACAGATGACAAGGCCATCCATTTTTATACTGGACTAGAATGTTATGTAAAGTTTATTTTTGTTTTGAAGTCTCTTGGACCAGCAGCATTTTGTCTAAAATATATATACCACAATGTACTTAACATTTCTGTTCCTAACCAATTCTTCATGATGCTCATGAAATTGAGAAGGCATCAAACTTACTTTGAAATGTCATTAATGTTTGGAATTTCAGAGGCAGGTGTGAAAAATATAGTTTTCACGTGGATTTCATTTGTGTCGAAGCAGTGGCGCGAAATCAATATTTGGCCGCCACAAAATCTAGTTAAACATTTCTCCCATCAGATTTCAAATCCAAGTTTCCCACAACAAGGCTTGTTATAGATGGTACTGAATGCCCCGTCAAGAAACCCAAGCCTCCAAGAGCTCAACAATCCACATTTTCTACATATAAGAATCGGAACACAGTGAAAACCCTTATTGGTGCTTCACCTGGCGGACTCATTTCCTATATATCACCCACTTATGGTGGTTCCACCAGTGACAGACAGATAGTAGAACGAAGTAATTTATTGTCCTGTGTTGATCCTGGCGACTCAATAATGGCTGACAAAGGATTTAATGTTCAAGATTTTATTTGCACCTATTAATGTTGCTATAAATATTCCAACATTTTTCAGAAAAAAAAATAGAATGAGTGGAAACATAGTAATGAAGGACAGAAAGATTTCAAGTAAACGAGTACACATTGAGCGAATTATTGGATTGGGAAAAACATACAAAATTCTGTGTAATCCTTTGACCAGCACAGAGACAAAATTATCATCTGATATTGTTTTCATCTGTTACATGTTGTGTAATTTTAGAACATGCATTGTGTCATGTAATGCATAAATGTTCTTGCTGCATTGCATACTGTATATTGTATACATGTATTCTCTCCCATAAATATTATCAGACTTCAAACTCTCTCATCAATTTGTTATGTTGCAATATTATTCTGCCACAAAAATAAAATAGATGAAAACTCAACATGTCTATACACACACACACATAAATACTTGTAATAGTACATCTACTACATGTAAACATACACTGTACAGTTTAAATCACAATGTCAAAAATAACAGAATCTTTGAATTATACATTCAAACAATTACAATTATCTTAGATGTGAGAAAATTATGAATACATGTACGATTTGGGTCGGACCCTTTTCTAGGTTTGGACTTCCTAGAAACTACTGTTAGGCATTGAAGAATCTGCTGCCTATTCAGTGTATGATTTGTAAAACCGTTTTTCTAATAAAGTTTTTTTGAAATAGTTTTCAAAAAAGTCCTGTAACTCTGACACCATTTTGTTAATGAAATCATCATTCCGTGACACTTTGAAATATAGGATGTCAGCTATCGTGTAGACAATGAACACACAATCCTGTGCTCCTGTACAAAGTAACTGACCCTGTATTTGGTAATAGTAGTCATGTTTTTCTTCCAAATAGTACTTTGAGTTTGTATCCATCTTTAAGTAAGGTACAGTGACTGAGGATATTAATTTATCTTTCGCAGTGTATGGGCATTTCACTTCTACGATCTGTAGACTGTCTATTTTCCCATCTGGCGAGCTGGACAAAAAGGGGTAGTCCTTTGATACAACAACTCCACAATTATTCACTACATTTCCAGATAATGACATATATTTGGAAAGTGCTACATGCTCATATTTCAAACCGTGTGTAAGAGACGGTGCCTTAACACTTGTAACAGTCACCATCGACTTTGCCAGTTTGTTTTTATTTGTGCGGTCGGTTGCTTTGCAAATCCTGCCGAAGTTTGACGATGTCAGACGTTTGGTCCGCTCATCTGCCCAGAGTGGATTTTTCCCCTGACCACAGGTTTGCTTCTCAATATTCTTAATCTCATCTTCTGTTATTTTAGATACAAATATTGCTTCCAAATAACTGTCCTGTGGGGTCAATTCCAAGTAGTCATGGTCCAGTGCCACTGCATAACTGTTAGCAGGTGGGATCAGTTGGAAAATGGGCATTTTTGAAATTCCCAAAAAATTTAAGCAATGATTCCGGAAAAAATCTGAGTACCCAGGGTTGTTTCGCAAGTTGGCTGGCCGAGGATCAAAATCCATGTTTGTGAACTCGTCGGCGCGAGGTAAATTCATCTGCTTGGCTTTCAGTGGACTGCCTACAAACTTTTTACAATGGTGGAATGTCTGCAATTTTTGAGTACATGTTTCCTCAGTAATAACAGTTTTTGTAGAACAAAAAATGTTCACAGCATACAACACTGTGCACACATGTTTACAATGGGCATTTGGGCCCATGCCAGCCGCACACTCGCACTGAGTTTCGTTGATATCACCATCACTACTCAAGGCTATATCTACCATATAGGTAACACCTTTTTTCATTTCTGCATGGCAACAGCTCTTGACAAAGAATTTATCTCCATCCTTGCCTACACGGAGGAAGATAACAATTTTTTCATTGTAGAATGTCTTTACTGTTTTAATGTCCAATTCCTTGTCAAACTGTTGCAAATAATATTTTACAGTGTCTATTGTTAAATAACAAAATTCTGTGTCTGAATTGATGTCTCTGAAACAGACTGAATCTGGAATCAGCATATAAAAGTCTGGTCCGCAAACATCTGTCTGGCCAAAGTTTTTGTTTCTTTCATATGCTTCAAGTCTGAAACGAAATCAAAACAAAGTTTTAAATATTATGTTTAAATTAGTCCTGTTGTGAATATATTGTCTAAGGCCTGTACGTATTTTGTGAGTAAATGATATTGGAAATAAACAACCCCAAAGTTATTTTAAAAAATTATTTGTAAATATAAACACGCAATATATGTGAAATTTATAAAAATCAATGGATATAAGAAAAATCAATGATTAAATGTACTATATTAACAAAATAAAAATTAGGGCGAAGCGACTCGGTTAGAGGTATGATTCAACCATTCAAAATGACTCGGGGTGAACTTGTAATAAGGGCGAAACGACCTGTTACCAACAAAATAATAATTATGGTTCCGATTACCTGACCGTCCCTAGAAAAAACATGCAGCCCTGTTTTTAAAGAAAATGATACGCAAAAAAAAAAAATTGCTGAACAAGTCTAAACTGATATCACCAAGAAGCAGATTATATATATTTTTTTAAATAACCAACTTTTGCACAATAGTCAGCTGAGAATTAAATTACATTCAAAAGTGAAAGTAGAAGAATATGTTGTTAAAACTAGTGCTGTTGCATACTCGAAATACTATTACTATGAAAAATACATTTTGCCTAGTAGTATAAAATATAGAAAGATAGGGCAATTCTGCGTTAAAGTGGACATGGAGTGAAAAATTAAAATCATGTTATTACTTATATATTAAGATTGTTTCGAATGTAAAATTGTACGGAGAATCCAAATCTGATAAGTAAAATATTATAAAATAAATGGATGTGGCTGACCATAGCCATTTTATAAGGATACCATCACACTAAAAATATGACACTTCCATAATACACACTGAATTTTTTTTAGATATAGGTGAAATTAGAAAACACAATCAGTTTGTAATTCTGTTACCGAAAACAAACAAAATGTTAGATTGTATTGTTCATATATATGTAATCAAGGAATCAACTCATATTCTCTGAGTAAAATTTACATAATCATATACATTTACTTTCAAATTCATGCATTATTAGTAAAATTATAGCTTGAAATAAGAAATAAAATATGGCCTGCTTTTATTTATTTTTTTAAATTGCAGGTCAAAAGAAATATGGACAGCACATGGTGTATTTAGGGTTTGGAACAGTGTGTGGAAAATTAGTATTGATGTAGAATATAACTGTGTGGTCTAGTCTATGATTAAGTATAACAAAATATATAACTTTTTATAAGCTGCATAATAAATGATTACGGTACAAAATGGCCAAATAACTATGGTACGAAATGGTAAAATTAGGTACAAAATGACTATGGCACAATGGTACGAATTGACTGGTTACCATATAACTATTTAAATAACAAATTTATACAAAGCCTACCTATCCTAAACAATTTGCCTCAAATGATAAAAAAAGAACACCTATAAAATAATAAATGAATTAATCCACGTCACTCTTGCCAACATACTCCTTTCCACGTTACTGTGACGTAATTTGACCAAAGCAAAACATGTTGACTTGTGGTATTTATTTTAATTCCCTGTGAATAAGGTCATTGTTTTATTATTAAAATATACGACTTCACGCTTAATAAATTGTCTATATACACTTACCTTTCAACCAGTTCCTTCTTTCTTCCCGTCTGTTTGGCATTTCGCTTCTTTAATTCAGCCTTCAACTGAATAATAGTTAGACTACCGAACATATTTCGTGGTAACGTTTTACACCATGCTTTCTTGACAAAGTCGAGGACCGGCAAGTGCTGCCACCAAGCGGAAGATCAAGGGCAGATAACTCACTACTTCCTCTCATTGGGACATGGGGATTCCCATGGTATTTATCGATATAAAACCTGCTTTTTCACTCCATTTGATAAAAACGTGATCTAAGTGTGTTACAGGTTTGTAGATTAACCAAATTATAATTTATTTTCGCTGGATGGAACTAGGGTGTGCGGCTTTAAGGTTATAAACGAGGCGAGACGTATCCCGTTGGAAAAGAGCGCTCGCTTGATATGCGATCGATTTAGGATCGATACCTGTCGATGAGCGCACTGGGCTATTTCTCGTTCTAGCCATGGCTTCACAACTTGTGTAACAAAGGCCGTGGCATGTACTATTCTGTCTGTGGAATAATGCATAACAAAATAAATCGCTTGCTGATAACTGAAAAGAGTAGCCCTTGGGGTGACGACAGCGGGTTTCCTCTCTGATTATCTATATGGTCGTTAACTATATGTCCGTTGCCATATGACAGAAAATACAAATGTGTTGTGCGTCATTAAATAAAAAAATGTTTCCTTCTTTCCTTTAATGCTTAGATACTGGATCGATCATTCTCAGAGACTGGTGTTCCCCGTTCTAACCAGTACCCCACTACTGGAATACATGTGCTGTCCTGTCTATGGGGAAATGTATATACACATATCTTGCTGATCTTTCGGTAGAAGAAGTCTGTGAAACGACAAATGTCTAAATATCCATATATTAGATACCAAATTGCTGTAGCATAGAATGTGCCGATGTATCGTAAAACAAACATTCCTTTCTTTGCTTCTCCTTCATTCATTTTGTTTGACGTTCTTGCTTTTATCCAGGTAAAAGGACAGTCGTAGTCCAGTGGTAAAGCGCTCGCTTGGTGCGCGGTCGGCTTGGGATCGATCCCCGTCGGTGGGCCCATTGGACTATTTCTCGTTCCAGCCAGTGCACCACGTCTGGTATATAAAAGGCCGTGGGTGATGCATATAAAAGACTCCTTGCTACTAATGGAAAAATGTAGCGGGTTTCCTCTCTAATACTATATGTCAAATTTACCAACTGTTTGACATTCAGTAGCCGATGGTCAATAAATCAATGTGCCCTAGTGGTGTCGTTAAACAAAACAAACTTTCGCTAACTGAGACATTTTAATGATTAAAAGTACTGTATAAAATGTCAGTGGCTGTATATTAATTGTTTCTAAGTCTTAGCGTTTGTCCTAAGTCAGACGGTATTTTATTATTATTATTATTATCTTGTAATATCTTGTTTTCGTAGATACGAAATTAACAGGAGACGAAATCCAGTTTGGGCTACTTACAAAGATTAGGACGATTGGAGACACTGATATTCTAAAGAAGAATCAATATCCAGTTTGTCATTTCAGTTTGTCGGAAACATCTCAAAATGACAGCAAATTACAGTCAGTCACTTTAAAGTTCAAGCACGCTATCGTGGGCACATACACATGTTTGCTCAGGGCAGGGGTTAGGTGTTAGTGGTTAACGAAGAGAAAATGTCGCTGTAGTGATTCTATATCTGCCCATCGAGCCGTTATACACCACACAGGTTGAACATCAGCACCGGGATGCGAACCCAGTACCTACCAACCTAGCTTAGCATCAACAGGTTTTGAGTCAGGTAGCGTCAATAACTAACAATTTTCTCAATAAAATTTAGAAATATATTTTAACAGAAATATCCTTACTTTATTTATACCTATTACTATCCTGTTCTTTTTTGCAATATTGTCGCCATTATTTGTAAACGTTACAACTGCCGTTCTTCACCACTAAAAGTACGTTTTGCTAGAGTACACACCTCACCATGTACGTCTAGCTCTGAGCTGTAAAGTCAGATCCGCCACTACGGGTGGCAGCTACAAGTTATGATGTTCAAAATCAAACGTGAGGTGATGTTAAAATTATATTTCTCAAGATAGCTCAAAGACGTCATAGCGAACATGTAAAGTCTAGCCATTTTTGTTGACAGGAAAACAACGAAATAATCAACACCAAAAGACAAAAAAGCTCTCCCACGTACACAAAATTTAAGAGCAGCAACAAAAATCAAATAAAAATATAATAATAATAAAAAAGAAATAAAATAAGAAACAAGAAATAATCATTCATTATATTCATTTAATTTTTATTTAAATTAATTTCAAGTACCAGTATTACAATTACTATTGTCTTTGATGGCAAGGAGTGGGATTTAGCTCAGTCTGTTGAGTGTTCGCTTGAGTAAAAAGTGAAGTTTGTTTTATTTAACGACGCCACTAGAGCACACTGATTTTGTATCTTATCATCGGCTATTGGACGTCAAACATATGGTCATTTTGACACTGTTTTGAAGAGGAAACCCGCTGTCGCCACATAGGCTACTCTTTTTTCGACAGGCAGCAAGGGATCTTTTATTTGCGCTTCCCACAGGCAGGATAGCACAAACCATGGCCTTTGTTGAACCAGTTATGGAACACTGGTCGGTGCAAGTGGTTTACACCTACCCATTGAGCCTTGCGGAGCACTCACTCAGGGTTTGGAGTCGGTATCTGGATTAAAAATCCCATGCCTCGGCTGGGATCCGAACTCGGTACCTACCAGCCTGTAGACCGATGGCCTAACCACGACGCCACCGAGGCCGGTGTGTTCGCTTGAGGTGCATGCATCACAGGATCGAAACATGTAGCGGTTTTCCACTGATGACTACGAGGCATAATTATCAAATGTTTGACATCCAATAGCCGATGATTATTTAGTCAATGTGCTTTAGTGGTGTCGTTAAAAAACAATAACAACCACAAATAAACAAGATGGCAATTTAATTGACATTGACTGACATTATAAAAATGGACATGGCAAATTATTCTTCACCAATCTTTCATTCATATTTTCTTCAAACTGTAGGTTATAGAAATGATGGCCGACTATACTGCAATAAAGAGCAGGGTAGTAAAAGGTATAAAAATGGATATTTCTGTTAAAATATATTTCTAAATTGTATTATCGAAATTCTTTGTTTCTGGCGCTACGTGACTCATTCTGACTCATCCAACTCTTTGTCGTTCCATTACAAAAGAAAGAAAGGAAGGAAGGAAATATTGTATTTAACGACGCACACAACACATTTTATTTACGGTTATATGGTGTCAGATATATGGTTACGGGCCACGCAGGTATTGAGAGAGGAAACCCGCTGTCGCTGCTTCATGAGCTACTCTTTTTTGATTAGCAGCAAGGGATATTTTATATTCACCATTCCGTAGACATGATAACACATACCACAACCTTTGATATACCAGTCATGGTGCACTGGCTGGAACAAGAAATAGCCCAGTGGGCCCATTGACAGGGATCGATCCCAAATCGACTACGCATCAAGCGAACGCTTTACCACTGGGCTACGTCTCGCCCCTTCATTACAGGCTGCACAATACTATACACAATCTCTAGTAGAGGGGCTAAAAGTCTCTAGTCGGGGTGGGGGGTGGGGGTAGGGGAGGGTACAAGTCGGATTTGTTTTATTTAGGTAGAGTAGGACAGAAAAGGAAACGTACAGTTTCGTCCTCGAGTGGTTCCTACGAGCCAGTAACTTCTAATGATCAATGGAAAATAATTAGTTAATGGAATTAATGCGAATTAGCAGTTCCTACTTCTAAATAATTTTACTTTTATAATATGGAAATTCGTCTGCTAAGGTAGGCCACTTCAAATTTTGTTTTAAAAGTTTTAACTATCATTGAAATACTATATATAATGCTTTATATATATATATATATATATATATATATATATATATATATATATATATATATCTATATCTGTGACGTCAGTTCGCTAATGCTGGTATTGGGATTAGAACCATGCACTCGCGGGTCCTATAGCTCAATTCTGTAGCTTAACACTGCATCACCGGAGCCGGTTTCTGTGAGTGGGTAGGGCGTAACAAGGCTAATCGTCCTTTTTCTGTGTCGTCTGCTAGTATCCATTAATCTTGATAGCAATCTCACTCAAAACAGATATTATTTCATTAATATTTTCAGTGCTGCGACCATTGACACTGATTAGTAAGATATAAATTGCTTTCTACAGATGTGTTCGTGCTACCACAACAACATCAACAAAAACTGTCAATGATTTGTGATATCCGGTAGTTTGTTGTAAACATGCTTTTTCTAACAATACTTTACTGTCAAGGTTTTATGATATTCGGTAGTTTGTTGTAAACATGCTTGTTGTAACAGTACTTTACTGCCAAGGTTTTGTCATATCCGGTAGTTTGTTGTAAACATGCTTGTTCTAACAGTACTTTACTGTGAGTCCGGCAGTTTGTTGTAAACATGCTTGTTCTAACAGTACTTTACTGTCAAGGTTTTGTGATATCCGGCAGTTTGTTGTAAACATGCTTGTTCTAACAGTACTTTACTGTCAAGGTTTTGTGATATACGGCAGTTTGTTGTAAACATGCTTGTTCTAACAGTACTTTACTGTCAAGGTTTTGTGATATCCGGCAGTTTGTTGTAAACATGCTTTTTCTAACAGTACTTTACTGTCAAGGTTTTGTGATATCCGGCAGTTTGTTGTAAACATGCTTGTTCTAACAGTACTTTACTGTCAAGGTTTTGTGATATTCGGCAGTTTGTTGTAAACATGCTTGTTCTAACAGTACTTTACTGTCAAGGTTTTGTGATGTTCGGCAGTTTGTTGTAAACATGCTTGTTCTAACAATACTTTACTGTCAAGGTTTTGTGATATACGGCAGTTTGTTGTAAACATGCTTGTTCTAACAGTACTTTACTGTAAATGTTTTGTGATATCCGGCAGTTTGTTGTAAACATACTTGTTCTAACAGTACTTTACTATCAATGTTTTATGATATCCGGCAGTTTGTTGTAAACATGCTTGTTCTAACAGTACTTTACTGTAAATGTTTTGAGATATCCGGCAGTTTGTTGTAAACATACTTGTTCTAACAGTACTTTACTGTCAATGTTTTATGATATCCGGTAGTTTGTTGTAAACATGCTTGTTCTAACATAATTTACTGTATGTTATAGATGAGTAATATGTTCTGTCTTGTTAAAAGTTCATTTCATATAGAAAACCATAAAGCTGTAATAAAAATAATACAATCATTATGTTGCAGGAGGTCGTTTCCACTACATGCTAAATTAAACCGTCAATATCGCCTCCCTATCATTAAATGATTTAATCAACGTTTACTGAAGAAAAAGAAGAACGAAATGCAACATAACATATATGGTCGTCTTCACAGACAGAACATAACAAGGTTCTTATCGACAGGCAGTGACAATAGAAAAACCACACATCAAAAGAAAGAGAAAAAAAAGAAAAAAAAAAAAGAGAGAAAATAAAGAGAGAGAAGAAAGCAGAAAAAAAAGAGGAGAAACAGTTAAAGGTTGTTTTGTTTAACGACACCACTACGTTTTTTGGTTAGTAGCAATGCCTATTTTATATGCACCATCTTTTATATGCAGGATAGCACATACCATTATAGATACATTCCTGAGGCTGCATTGTAACATGTTTCCGAAAAATAAAATATTCCTACGATTAAACTTACATATTAAATATATTTTCTTGTTTAGAATATCAGTGTCTGTATATTCAATGTGTTTTCGTACGTCTTAATATTTCTAACAAATCCAAACTGGATTTTGTCTTCAATATTTTAGGAAATGAAATGTAACCTAGTACAAATAGTAGAACGATCAGAAACACGTTTAAAAATATATTTGATATGTAATTACAATCGTGAAAAAGTCTCTGTTAGTCGATAACATCTTAAAAATTGCAGCAAACTCAGGAATGTCCCTTTAATAACATGGGATCTTTTATATGCACCAGCCCATAAACAGGATAGCACATACCACGTATTTAACCGGAACATTGTCGAAAGGGGGTGCTGTCGGATTTCTTCATGTAGTGTGTGTATTAGTGATCTATATGTAAAATGTTTTTATCAGGGAGCTTGAAAATTATCGATTTAAAGGTATTTAACTTTAAACATAGGATTGTTTTTATATTAGGGCGGACATCTTGGACTGCACAGATTGCTCAATATTGATATAGATTGCTCTGACGGTTAGACAGCGTGACAAGTGTCCAAATGTCCGTCGGGCTCTCTTGTACCGTCAGAGTACTTGGGCTACTTCCGCATGTGCGCCATGACTGGCATATCAAAGACCGTGGTATGTGCTTCCCTGTCTGTGGGATGGTACATATAGATGGTCCCTTGCTATTAATGGGAAAATATAGCGGGTTTCCTCTCTAAACATTATCGTACCAGCCAGCGCACCACAACTAGTATATGAACGGCCGTTGTATGTGCTATCCTGTCTGTGGGATGAAATATATAAAAGAACCCTTGCTACTAATGGAAAAATGTAGCAGGTTTCTTCTCTAAGACTACTAGTATATGTCAAAACTGCCAAAATATGTTTGACATCCAATACCCGATGATTAATAAATCAAGGTGCTCTAGTGATATCGTTAAACAAAACAAACTTTAACTTTCCTCTGTAAGACAATGTGTCAAAAGTACGAAATGCATCCAATAGCCGATGATAAATAACTCAAGGTGCTCTTGTGGTGTCGTTAAAACAAAACAAACTTTAACTTTAAAACGCACATTCCTTTCTTCTGCTAAAATCAGCTGATTAAACAACTGGTGTGTTGAGTTCCCGGTACGTCGTAACACAAGAATTCGTCGTTCGTGTGTTGTGAAATATACATTGGTCTCGTTCGCTGTTCTGTGCATACATTACTATTGGCGAGTTGTTTTGCGTACAACGCGCCCGCCTCGTGTCGCACTCTGTCAGCTTGGGTGGGTCGATCGATCAATCGCACTGTACATCTCGCTGCGGCTAGCGCACTCATCACTAGCCGAAAAAACCTCAAAGGAAGGGGATGCTTGCGGTCTCGACTCCAACCAAACACTAACCATCACAGAGCCTGACTATGGATCTGGTAAGTCTTGACAAGAATTTCTATTTAGTAATTTCTAACAGTTCGACTGATCCGTTGTTTAGCGACAACCACAGCCAAGCTTAGCGGCTTGCGGTATCAGGTACAATCTTTGTTAGGAGATTTCGACGAATTAAGATAATAACATTCTTTTACAGCAAGGGGAACTGTGCCAAGATTGGTCACTTGTCGCTGATGTCACCAATGGCCGTTGTGACTAGCTTAGCAGATTCGAAGCATTTTTTGGTTTTCTGCTTCTGTTTGTTTGTTTTTATGCCACGTGGCCAGTTTGACAATGTTTATACTTCAGCCGATGTGACATATACGGGATTTGCGGTCTTGGAGCTCACGAAAACGTCTGTGTTGATGGTATTTGTTGTACCATATGGAGAGCCAAATGCTAATGAACTTTCATGTATGGTGCGGAGACGGGTCAGAAAGTAACAGATTGGGTTGGCAATCAGTACATATATAGCATGTCACAGTAATATCACCTCTGTATGTAAATAGCGTCAAACGAAACAGTTAGTATAATGTAATAGTAATTAAATACCAAAACATAAAACAGTAAAACAGTAAACAAACAATAGTGAAAACAACACCAACAATATATAACAACAATAACAGTATATATAACAACAACAACAACAAAAACAAAAAGTTTAAAGTTTGTTTTTGTTCAACGACACCACTGGAGCACGTCAATTAATTAATTATCGGCTATTGGATGTCAAACATTTTGTAATTCTTACTCGGAAGTCCTCAAAAAAACCCGCAACATTTTTTTTTCTAATGCGGCAAGGGATCTTTTATATGCACTTTCTCACAGACAGGAAAACATATCAGGACCTTTGTCCAGACGTGGCGCACTGGTTGGAACGAGAAAACCCCCCAACAACAATACATAACAATAATAAAAAAGAAAAGGGGAAAAAAAAGAAATGAAAGAAAACAAGAAAAAGAAAATCACAAGTTTTTAATAGCTTAGTTTTGGCGATATTGTTACCACACGCTGTTGACGTTGTTTATGTAACACGACAGGTTTTATTTGCTATAAATAAACTATAAACACATGATAGAGTAGTGAAGTCCAGTCTACTAGAATTGGTTGTTCTGTCTGGGTTTTATTACTATAATCGACGTTAGCAACGCCGTCAATATCTGTTTTCTTCATGGAGGGTCTTACTATGTCTTCTCTTCATTGTCACGCACACTGGTCTGAAGACAAACCAACCTTGTGCCTGGAGTCACTCTATTCACTGGAGTTAGTGGACGTATTCAACTGACCACAGCAAACTTGCTGGTGCATACCCGACTTCTTTGATATAGCCGTTCACACAGCGCGGTCGGCGACAAACACTTGCAATAAACTGATGTGTTACCCGTCTTGGCTTAACTAATGCGTTTCTAATGTTCACAGACTTAATATTGTGTTGCACCGGTTAGTTTATTTTCTAAGGTACTAAGGTGACGAGGCCAAGTCATTCAGCTGGAAGTTCATCGAAGTCAGTTTCGATCGAAACGCGTCACAGATCTTCAGACATTATGTAAACGTTTTCGTTTGTTCAAAAATATTTCTATTATATTAATACAAAAAGGGTGATGTGTAGAACTATTTGAATTAATAACGTACGAAGTGTTTTGACGTGCTAAATGTGTTTTGCTGTATTGTTGGGTTATTTGCTGTTTCAAAGCTGTGCTCTACGACTGGCATATCAAATATCGTGATACGTGCTTTTCTGCCTGTGTCGTGGATATACAATAGTTGTTACTATTGCTGCTCATTGGGAAGGGTAGTGTTTGTGGAAGCTGCAGGTTTCCTCTTTCGACAAAGTGTCAAAATAACCATATGTTACATACCAAATAGCCGTGGTTTAAAACGTGCTGAGGTGTTTTTAAAAAATAAATGCTCCTTCCGTTTCCTTCTGATGCTAATGGAAAAGAATGAAATATCTGAAGTCAGTTGGTTACTTTTTTCATACTGGCTCATGTGTTAAAACGTACAAAAACCCATACGTTTACACCTACTTATTATTACCACTAACGTACCAAACTCGTGTCAAGAATTATTATTATTAATTTAAAAAAAAAAAAAAAAAAAAAATCAATGTGTTTATTGGAACTTGGTAAAGAATTGATATCTTTTTGAAATTAGTTTTTGACATAATAATGTCGGATCGACAAAGTGGGCTTTTCTTGTGGATCTTAATTATGTTTTTCTCTTATTTCACACTCGTTTCGTAACAGTGTTTTATGTGTGACAACACTGATATAGGTGCTAATAAAATTTCGAGTGGTGATGGTGGGCACAAACTTACGTGATTCCTAAATGTTAATCTTTATAACTGATAACGGGATGGTGTTGGCAGTTTTGGGGGTGTATGGAATATTTTTCATAAATTCGGCCCTACAAGTTCAGCTAATAGAAGGTGTGAGTGGATGTTGAAGAGAAATGGGGGAGGGTTCCATTTATTGAATTTCCCACATGTATTGTGAAAGTATATTCAGATATATTTGATAAAGTTGAACATTGTTTAATTTTATATTTTATTCTCTAAGCCACATAGGTATATAGTATATATATATATTATACATTATTAATTTATTACCCACAACATACTCATAATCGGGGAAATAAAAATCATATCTCATTGCGAAATAATGCATTGGTGCACCGTACACTATTATTGGACCATTTCCCGCTTACAAACCAATGACCATGTCAGTACTGAATATATATGAGGTCATCGCGATTTGACATGTACACAAATGACTCGCATTTACGTCTGCTTTCGTTGTTAAATTTTGAAATAAAACGTTATTTTAATACAATTAATTATGTCATTTTAATATAATAAATATATAGAGGCTATTTCATATTTTTTTCCGAATACGATTTTTATGTCAACTCGTAATGAGTGAAAATATGGTTTTCACACATCACGAGTTGACATAAAATCGTATTCGAAAAAAACCCCAACCCAACAACACACCATGATATATATATTTCCTATTTTTTGACAATATCTTTCGCTTTTTGTTAATATTTTTCGCTTATCCTATCGAAAACACGTAACGCCATAATATATTTCTTCCGATGAAACTTTTGCAGAACATTTACTTGACCATAGACCTTTTAAAAGAAATGTAAATAAAAATGTATTTAATAATACTGCTGTGCAAACATACCTGACAAAGCGATCCTACAAAAACAAAACGAATCAAACGCCCTTAAATTTTAACATACACTTAATGATAGGATATTGTTCAATTCGTTTTAGATATTTTATTGTAATTGCACTTCGTATCATTTTTTTATAGGTACAGTTGTTTAAATCACATTTTTTTATTTTTCAAATACGATCAGATGCATTAAATACGAGGAAACGAGACAAAGAGAAATAATTTAATCATGAACTTTTACAAACAAGTAAATACAATTTCTATATTTTCACCGGATATAATTTTTATGGTTTCTGTAGATCTATATGTTTCATTGCTGTGTATATAATAAAACTGGAACGTGAATAAAATACAAAGTTATAGCAATAAAACGCTGACGTACTAAATAAAATAACAAACTTGGTACCAGTCATTAACAAATGTGTGTCCCTCGTGAAATAATCTTTACTTCTCACTCACTAAAACTCGTGAAAATTATTTCAATCGGGACATAAATTTGATAATAACTATTAACTAGATTGTTATCCTCTCTATATATTATCCTATAGTATCTTATTATTGCCTATAAAGCTCATCTTGTCGCTGTAAAATATTGCTATTATCTGCTCATCGTATTCCGTTCTGTAACGGCCTGCGTGGTAATAAAGTTCTGGTGATTTCTGGTATAAAGCAAAACACGTCTCCCGTCTCCCACAGCGTAATAATTATTGACTGTAACGATTATTACGACATTCCTAATCTCATCGTAGACGTTGTACACCTGCCTGAGGTATTGAGTCGCGCGTGCGGCTCACGTGGGAGTTGCATTAGTGATCAATAAGTTGGTAGATTTCTTTGACTTCAAGTATAATCCGACTAGTTCGAGAACGAGGCCAGAACATCAATATATTTATACAAACGTGGAATATACAGGTTATTACATCTTGGTAGAGTTTCGAAATGTGCGCTCACATGGTAAGTAAAATTATTTGGGTTTTTAACTCTTGCTGAACATGAAAATTCAATTTACATAGATTGTACTTAACCTATACCAGTGGGCATACAGAATACTACATCAGTGGTCGTTAACTGTTATATTTCATCGAGTTGTTTGAAAACATACTGAACAAACAAACCCGAGTTAGATAAGTGTTTTGAGAAACGAGTTGTAAGATAAATGTCATCCAACGGGCATTGGTGTAGTATTATATTTATTACATATCCTTGAAAACGATCTACCCAATCTGAATCGTATTTTACAAAGGCCGTGGTATGTACTGTTCTGTTTTGGGGGAAAATACATATTTTGATGAGAATATCCCGTGACAGCGTTGTATTCCCTTTTTTGGAGACCAAGTCAACAACCATAAAATACCCGTAGGTTCAACTATGCTAAAGCGTCGTTAAAGAAATGTCCCTTACCGTTTATTATCCCCAACCGGTAATTTTGTGTATAGCTTTATAATGTTCTGTTACAGATACAATTCGACTTTTATGGCAGTTTACCTATTTTCGATAGTTAATGGCCATTGAACATATGAAAACTAGTTTTCCGGATTTGTTGTGTAGATACTGAGATTAATTTTTGTACATAGCTTTATCATGTACTGTTACAAATCGAATTGAACTTTCATGGCGATTAACCAATTTTTTAATGAGTTATGGCCCTTGAACTTAGGAGATACGAAAATGTTTTGGGGCCAGATAAGGAGAACATGTATTGCTTTAGCAGTATTCTCCCAATGCTTGATTCGTTACTAGCATTTGCTGTTTTCTTCTTCTCTCCAGTCTCAGAAGATTCTCGACAAGGTGCTGGAGGCTCTGTGCTGCAGACAGGACCTGTGCGACTGCTGGGGCAAGAAGCCGGAGGAGCAGAAGCAGGAGCTGGAGAAGAGGAACATCAAGCACCCTTTCCGTGAATCCCTGTCTCGAATAGACTCGTCCTCCAGCGCCACGGACGGCGTGAAGGGCTCTCGCGAGCGCCACGACTCCGAGCACTCGAGGACGGACTCCGTGTCCTCGCAGAGCAACGTCAGTGGCGACTCCAAGTACTACAAGACGACCCCCGTCATCGACATGAAGCCCATCGAGTTCTGGACTGCCAACCGCGAGAAGGTGCAGCCGAAGCGCCACCTGCCGACGGAGAGCGAGATCAGCATCGACAACCTGCAGAAGGACCTGTACGAGGTGGTCGAGGAGGAGGACCTGTGTCTGACGGACGAACAGAAGCTGGCGCAGTACCAGCTCGGACAGCTGCACTTTGGACTCCAGTACGAGCTGTCCTCCAAGACGCTCGTCATCAAGCTGATCGAGGCGAAGGACCTGCCGCCGCCATACTGCCTGGACGAGAACAAGCAGGACATGGCCCACTCCAACCCGTACTGCCGCATCTCCCTGCTGCCCGACAAGAAGAACTCGCAGCAGACGACCGTGCAGAGGAAGACCCAGGAACCGGTGTGGAACGATCACTTCACGTTCGAGATCCCCTACAGTGAGGCCGAAAGGCGGACTCTGGAGATTCTCGTCAAGGACTTCGACAAGTACTCCCGCCATTGTGTCATTGGCCAGGTGCTGCTGCCGCTGGGGAACGTGAACCTAGTGAAAGGAGGACATATGTGGAAGCCACTCTCTCCAGGAAGTGCTGTAAGTACATTTTAAAATTATTATGTTTTGTTTGTTCCAGTTTATCGATAACAAGGTGTGTGTGTGTGTGTGTGTGTGTGTGTGTGTGTGTGTGTGTGTGTGTTGTGTGTTGTGTGTTGTGTGTTGTTTATGTGTGTGTGTATATGTGTGTGTGTGTGTGTGTGTACATAAAATAAAATGCACCTCCTATAAAACAAATTGCGTATTTCAAATAACGTGCTGAAAAAATAGGTTGGGTAGGTGTGCTTTAATTTGTTTTTACTACGTTCACCTCTAACTACTAGGGGTCTAGATAAATCGTTCGGTATAAATTATTTTAACCTACTTATTACAATATTTTAAAAAATATATTAAAAGAAATAATTAAAGCCAACGACAAAACAACCCCCCCCCCCCCCCCCCCCCCCACAAAAAACAACCAACAATAAAAAAAAACCCAACACGAAACAAAACAAAACAGATATTAAAAAGACACCCCACCAAAAAAAGAAGAAAAAAAAAAGAAAGAAGCTAAAGCAACCCCCCCCCCCCCCCCCCCCCCCCCCCCCCCCCCCCTCCTCCCCAAGAAACCCAATCAACAACAAACAAACACATCGAGAAAAAAACGATAGGTTCCCAGACCCAAAATATTTTTAGACCTCAATTCTGGAACAACCCGAATATAACCAAATATTTACGAGAGACGGTGAGTGAGAGTGAGAAGAGACAGATGGAGATTGTATTCAAGTTTCCTTGATTTTTACTGTCGGTTTATTATCGTTTTTCTTTCGTTTTTTTTTTTACAATTTCCTCGAACACTTATCTGTATTTGTTTTTCATGTCTCAAATAGTCATCATTTATATTCACGGTGTACTTTCATTTATATTCACGGTGTACTTTTATTTGTCATGCAACTGATTAGAATTCATGTTAAATTGTTTATTTTATATTTAAATTCACTTTATTAATACCATTATTTTACGCGAATTCCTTTTTAATATTATTGATGAAATTGTCTTTAATGCCAATTTCGTGAAATCACCTTGCATGTACCTGATATTATGAGGCTATATTCCAATGATCGATTACAATCGGAAATTGATCGATGTGATAATATATTAAAAAAATTCATAATCGACTGTGTGGGAAATTGTTTTATGTTAACTGTAATTATTCCTCCAATTTAGTTGACGGAATTGATTTCCATTTGTTGGGGTTGATGTTTGTTTTTATGTGTACATAAAGAAAATATATATAATTTAAATGGATATTAATGGTAAAATTAGCGATTTGTTATGTCTATCCTGGAAAACACAATTGGTACATGGTCCTTAAAATTCAACTGTTTATGTTCATTTAATTTTAACCGATTGTGTAATCGAAAGTTGATCGGTTTGTGCCAAACGATTATAACCGATGATCGATGATGAACTTCCAACCAATTCCGGGCGGGACGTAGCCCAGTGGTACAGCGCTCGCTCGATGCTCGGTCGGTGTGGGAACGATCCCCATCGGTGGGCCCATTGGGCTATTTCTTGTTCCAGCCAGTGCACCACGACAGGTATATGAAAGGCCGTGGTATGTACCACCCTGTCTGTGGGATGGTGCATATAAAAGATCCCTTGCTGCTAATCGAAAAAAGTAGCCCATGAAGTGGCGACAGCGGGTTTCCTCTCTCAGTATTTATGTGGTCCTTAAACGTATGTCTGACGCCATATAACCGTAAATAAAATGTGTTGAGTGCGTCGTTAAATAAAACATTTCTTTCTTTCCAACCGATTCCCACCACTAATATTACGAGGAATCGATTACGGGGTGGTATGTGGCTCGGTGGTAGAGCGCTCGACTGGATTGCAAACGGTCGTAGGTGTCATCTTCGAAGAACTAGGTTTTATCCCGTTCCATCCAGTTCTCTACGTCTAGCCTACCAATGGTCGTGGTATGTATTGTCCTGCTCAATGGACACGTGCATATAAACGACCCAGTGCTGCTTTATCAGTAGCCTTTGAGATGGCAGCGGCTTTCCTCTTTCCGTATGTTATGATAGGATCAGACTACCAACTGTCACGACGAAGTTGGCCAACTCTCCGGTCTCTCGGCTTTATATGAGTGTCCAGTTGCTAGTCTCTGCACTTACAACTCGATTCTCGTCGTATACAATTCCTACGACCGATTAGTTGTTAATCTGAGCGCACCTATCGTAAGTTGGGAGTGTGTGTGTGTGTGTGTGTGTGTGTGTGTGTGTGGTGGGGGGTCAACACAAATTGTTGATTTGGCCAACTTCGTCATGGCAGTTGATAGCCTGAAGTTAGCACAACAGCCAGAGTTTAGAATTGTGCGATGTGTCGTTAAATGTGTACATTCCTTTCCTTTCCTATTAGGAATCGCTTCATCGTGAGTTTTGATGTCGAAATTACTAAATGCATAACACGAGAAACAACAAAATGATTGTGGAGTTTCATGAAATGTATAAAATTGGCATATTAAATTTCAGCTATTTTGTATAATGCTCGTATTTTTGCCTTCTATACCTTCTATGAAATAACGTTCGGAAAAGCAACAATCAATAGAACTAAACATAACATAACAGTTCTCCTTACCACGTGTTTGATTTTATGCTTAATTAATAACAGATCTTTGCTTTCATTGCGTTTAGTGCCCAGTAAACCCAACCATGTTTGATTTCACTCCATTGTATAGTTCATGTATATAAAACATCAAACGTGTTTATCCATGACATTTTATATTTCAACAACACCAAAAATAATTAGTTTTTATACAATCTGATTAAAATTAGCTCTAGTGGTCTCACCAGTAAATCTAACAGCATTGCATGGACTCCCATGTCCAGGTGACATTTCATCTATAAATAACAATTTAAATATCGACCAATTAGACATCGCCTTTTATAACGTTATTCGGGAGCATACAAATTCTAAAAATATCGGTCGAGACTACTTATGCAATTGTTGGTCTATTACAACAATGAAAAAACAGGGGAAAAGTGCAATAATAAACTCTGGATTGTATACTAGCATAAACAGATTTTATGGCTATTCCATCACGGGTTTTTTTCGTCTTGAAACGAATTTTAAATAAAATGTTATATTGAAATTAATTTCCGGTATACTTCGTAATTCACCCGAATCATTTCGTATACCCTCGGCATAATCCCGAATGTTTTCAAATTCTTTTCAAATCACTGGCATGATTTTGCAAGTAAGGTTTTTATTGGTCGAATGAAAGTCAACTGGACATGAGCTCCAACGGGGTGCTGTTAGATCCACATGTAATAGTGGAGCTAATTTTAATTAGATTGGTTTTTATAAGATTTTATTTTTTATTTTTTATTTTTAAGTTAATAGGGTAGCGTTTTTCACAAGCACCATTCACAACAGGTGTTTGTCCAGACTAGTATATTCATTCATTCGTTTGAGATCGTCTCCCCTCAAATAAACCCCCAAAACAATAATTTATAAAAAAAACAAGCATAAAAACCATCCAAAATAACCCTACCCCTAAAAACAAACAAACAAAACGTCCCCCCCCCAACCCCCCCCCCCCCCCCCAAATCCCCCAAACAAACAACCCCAACTACAACCAAAACCAAAAAACACAACCAAAACCAAAACCAAACCCAGACAAAACATCTAAATTATATAACCTAGACTAAACAATTAAAGCGATAAACACATTTAAACGTGGGACATACGAATATTAGCGAGTTTTCTCTTACAAGTGGCGGTCCTACGTGCGGTGCAAGAGGGATGAACCATCCTGTTACGTATCTCCTATGGGAGTGGCGGTCCTACGTGCGGTGCAAGAGGGATGAACCATCCTGTTACGTATCTCCTATGGGAGTGGCGGTCCTACGTGCGGTGCAAGAGGGATGAACCATCCTGTTACGTATCTCCTATGGGAGTGGCAGTCCTACGTGCGGTGCAAGAGGGATGAACCATCCTGTTACGTATCTCCTATGAGAGTGGCGGTCCTACGTGCGGTGCAAGAGGGATGAACCATCCTGTTACGTATCTCCTATGGGAGTGGCGGTCCTCCTAAGGAAGAGCAACTGATAGTGGACCATGGAAGCAATCACGACTTTGCCTAACACCCTTTCGACTCTGCCTTGTGCAAAAATACAATTTTGATATGGGAATACGGTTTTGTCGTTGGTTGGCACTAGAAGTTGTTCTCTTTATTTTTTAACTTCCCTTACATTCTTCCTTATTTTCCCTATCTCCCCTATGATCAACCTTACCAGTTTGCTGTAAGCTATTTCTATCTCCAGCCAGTTCGCTGTCAGTTCACTGCGACTGGTATATTAAAGGTCGTGGTATGTGGGATGGTGCACATAAATGATCCCTACAAATGGACAAATGGTGCGAGTTTCCTTTCTAAGACTATTTAAAAATTATCAAATGTTTTGACATCCAATAGCCGATCATTAATAATATCGATGTGCTCTAGTGCTGTCGTTATACAAAACATTTTAATTTTAACTTTTATTTCTCAACTTCTTTTACAGTTTTTCTTACCTCCCCTATATTCGACCTGACTATTTTTCAGGAGCAGCAAGACCTGGGAGAGATCCTGCTGTCTCTCAACTACCTCCCGAGCGCCGGACGACTCAACGTGGACGTCATGAAGGCCAAGGGGCTGCTCCAGACTGACCTTGTCGGCGGGTCCGGTGAGTTGTAACATTGTAATTATTACCCATATGGGCAGGGAGAAGTGGGGAAAGAAAAATGATCTTTCCCTAGGGAAAGAGAATTAGAGAATACTTTGGCATTTGGCGAGGGAAGGGCAACATTAATTTACGAGTGCAAGATAAACGGTATTACCGAGTAGCGAGTTGGGTATTCTGTTTATTACCCATTGTCAATATTTATCATTTTATGGAAGATTTTCAAACCATACTGTTATTGGCGTTAAAACAACTTGTTCTGAATATGCACGTTAAAACTCTTGACCTTGACCTCGTAGTAATAAATATAGAAATATAGAAAATAACGTCGGTAGTTTGCAACTTACGTTGACAGGTTGTACTGATTGTAAAAGGGTTTAACTTTATGCTGAAAAGGGACATATATAATATATATAATCTCAAGTTACGTAATATCGCCGAAGACATTAATTCAGATTCCAACTGTTGTAGATCGGCAATAGCATATTGTTTGGTACATTGGCGAAGTTTAGTATATAGCAAGTGAATGTAATTGTCCATTGTTGGACAAAACAAAGCTTGTAATCGATGATACACCACATTTGGTGTATTCTCCCCTTTGGACTCGTCCTCCCAATGATGTCTGTCAGAAGATGCAACTCTGTTATAATTGTACACGGTTTATTATATTCATGAAGTTTGCGCTTCGAACAATTCATAGCACTGCAAAGATACACACAGAAAAATGTCTGCGACTTGTTACTACGGTAGACAGAGACAAAATGACATTTTGTTTTGAGTATCAATACTTCGTCTGTATTCCATGCATTGGTGCCTAACATTTGTTTATAACATGCTACATGTATGTATTTCATGTTTTTATTATTTATAGAAATTTAATTCTGTTGTAATGTTTATATCACATGGAAACATTTACCGATCCACTTTTCAAGTTTCAGTTTATACCAGTGGTTAGGGTGGATGCTTTATAAACTGGATCAGTCTTGTATTGGACTGTATTACGATAATATACTCAAAAACCAAAGTTTAGCTAATGTTAAAAGAAATGGCATAACATTTATAAATTGACCTATTTTTATGAATTAGTATTCACATCTGAAATGTTTACCATTTACAAACAACATAAACTCACCAACCTTTGCCTTAACACAACAGGGGGACCTGGTTTTCTTTTAAGTTTATTCAACCATGGCAAATTTAAAAGATATTTGCTAAACTTTCGTTGTTAAGTATATATGCAACATGATGATTTCCGTATGCTTTTTGCCTATGACTTTCCATGACCATTTTTCATGACTTTTCTTAAATCCAATGGTTAAACGGTTGAAAAGCTAATAGCAGCAGTTGCCATCTGTCTATGTATACTGATGTATACTGCAGAAAAGAAACAAAATGGAAGACATGAAACGGAAGGCCAAATTTAAGTACTACTACTATAGTAATGTCTTCATTTCATACAAAGTTGTAATGTGGAATTTAAGGAGTGTCGAACTGACTTCCAGGGGCGGATTATGGGGGGAGGGAGCGTTCCCCAGTTGCACGGACCCCCCTCCCCCGGCTAAAAAAAACCCCCACCCCACCACGTAGACCTAATTGATGTCCATGTAAAATTTAAAATTATAAACATTTACATATTGTTTCAGACCCCCCCCCACCCCCCCACCCCCACCCCCCTTACTTAAAGCATAATCCGCCCCTGGTAACAGGGTCACTTTCTGACACTATGGATGGAGGGTTTTAGCTGCAGTCACAGTTTTCTCTTACTATTTGTGCGATCCCTCATTTCTTTCGATCAGTATATTTTCCTCAGAACGCGATAACACATAATCGCATAATCTTTGACATATACCAAAACGAAGCAGAGGTTGAAATAAGAAATAAATCAATGACTCCACAAAAGGGATCGATTATACGACCACGCTGTCCCCGAGAGACGTCACGCTACACCAACGTGGGATGTCGACGCTGACATTTCCCACTATTCCACAAACCATATCGAGGACATTTAATAGAAGGCGACACACTGGTGTCTCGGCCCACCTATACATCCTTCCGTTCTTCTTTCTTTCTTCAATTTATTTCCGTGCTTATATCCAATTAAGGTTCAAGCACGCTGTCCTGGACCAACACCTCAGCTAACTGGGCTGTCTGTCCAGGACACTAGGTTAGTTGTTAGTTGTTGGTGGTTTGTGCGAGAGAAGAAGTGTAGTGGTCTTACACCTACCCATTGAGTCATTAAAACTTGCTCTGGGTGGAAGCCGGCACCGGGCTGCGAACCCTGTAACCACCAGCCTTATGTCCGATGGCTTAACGACGACACCACCGAAGCCGATCCATGCATCCAAGTAAAGAGTGTCTGACCTACTGAACTCTTAAAACATAGTTAGCAACACAGGCATTACCGTTACACTAGTATTATAACACCAGAGCCCGTGCTTTTAAACCTTTTAAGGGTCCATTCTTTGGTTTCAACACTGTCTTAAGACATTAAGGTCACGACGGTGCCATACAAACTGTATGTAGCCGTTCAGACGTTGCTGAATCTTGAAAGTTAGAGCATTCTGTTAGCACAGTAATTGCATTTAGCACTATTTTAAAATCAGATGTAGTTGCCGTGTGTAGACCGTAAAAATCTTTGCCATTATCGTGTATGTAGTATATTCGCTTTACTGACAAATGAAACAAATTGGGTGCTCAAAGTAGACGTGCAATGTATTAACCATCTTGATACACGTGAGATCGGATATCGGTGAATCGGTGATCAGCCGAAGTTTTATTGACTGCTGTCATGTGTTTATTGTCGGTAAAGAACGAGTGAACTGGAGTTCGCATGACATATGAGTTTTCTAAAGACATCCCGGAGCTAGGATGGACTGGAGCGAGTCTCAGCTATTGATCAGGGTTTTCACCAAGGATCCGAAGAAGAAACAATGTTATAATCTGTCAATCATCTATATATGGAAAATAATTTCGTGCTTCACCGACTTAAATGTGCGCCATTTACATCATGGTATATTGAACATTGCGCGCAAATATCCTGTTGACCAAATATTGTTGGCATTATTATTCTGCTTTGTTCGAGAGACCGGTGTCGTAATGCTGGTAGGAATTGGATCTCACCCTAGAGCGAGTTTCAACTGTTTAGACATAACGCCCAAAGTAATTATAGGTAAAACCATTACACCATCTATTATCTCTCTAACAGCTAACAACTAGCAACCTCTTTCTCTATGTATGTGTGTGTGTGTGCGTGTGTGTGTGTGCGTGCGTGTGTGTGTGTGTGTGTGTGTGTGTGTGTGTGTGTGAGAGAGTGAGTGAGAGTGAGAGTGAGAGTGAGAGTGAGAGAGAGCGCATGCTTGCTTTAATGTTGATTAGATATGGACTCTAAAATCAAATTAAAACGAAATGAAAGTTGCCGACACCATATTGTTTGATAATATTATATTCAGTATTTTGATTCTTTAAAGGTGCTGTGTTAAAAGTTACATAATGACTACTTCCCTAATTATTTATACACGTTTGCTTTAAAATGTAAACATACCTTCAGCTATATATATATATATACCCATAAAAGTACAATCAAATACAATTTAATTTACTAGTAGAAAAACATTTTTATTGGAGAATATTTAAATGATGTCCGACGGTATCTAAGTAGTACACTCCGTAACATTGTAACAGGCGGATATTGCCGACAAGTTTGCAGTCTTTGTGCAACTCATCTGTGTCTGATGGCCCTACCTCACTGCCTACAGTTATTGTGCCAGATTTCGTGGCTTCGCAATTTGATCAGATTTGTTACAACATGATAAGACAGGAATCTAGTCCTACTGAACGCAATGCTGAAAACACATTACATTTTCAGTATTTATGTAAACATTAACCTCGGAATCAAGTACTTTGCAGATATTGATTACAAATGAATGTAAAAATAGTTAACTATGATATGACATTTACTTTCTAAGGCTACCTTCGTGTACTGTGTCATGTATTACTTGGCTAGTTTTCTTTAATTGTCGAATAGGAGCCAATAGAAAGATGTTTTCTGTTAACTTTGAGGCGTCGCATTCCTACATGTAACACGGACTCGGTTTATCAGAGCTCCTTAAAGCCACACTCTTGCCTTCAATACCCTTTACCATTGTTTACTAACGCACCATATATCTTTTACTACCTTTATGCAACTCGCACATAACATATACTAGGTAAATAAATGCATCCTTGGTAACAGCTTGCCTCCCAAAAAACCAAAGAGTTCAATGAAATTATCACTACCGATTCTGATTTATACCGATGACGCGCAGATTAAATGTGCACACGGACCGTAAGTAATCTTTAAGCCTTGGTTTTTGTTAGGTTTTTTTTTTTTTTTTTTTTTTTTTTTTTTTTTTTGTCAGATACGTATATCTTACAACTGTTTGTTTACAAATGTATCTAAATCGGTAAACACGTTTGGAAACAACTGGTAATATGAATGCTATCAAAGTGACACGAGTGTATTATTCTGGGTTTTTTTTTCTTTTACATATCTTTAAAAACACGATGCAGTTGTAATGTCTGGTGTTATTGGAAAGACGATATTTGATGTTGGTGAGACGAGACGCCATGTCCAAGTTGTTTTTATACATGTAGCTCTCACCTCGTCGCCAACGGTCACTCAGTGTACATTCAGACAGAACTCAACAACACTGCAGCCTTCAAAACAAAACCTACTTGTACATTCAACGGTCACTCAGTGTACATTCAGACAGAACTCAACAACATTGCAGCCTTCAAAACAAAACCTACTAGTACATTCAACGGTCACCCAGTGTACATTCAGACAGAACTCAACAACACTGCAGCCTTCAAAACAAAACCTACTTGTACATTCAACGGTCACTCAGTGTACATTCAGACAGAACTCAACAACACTGCAGCCTTCAAAACAAAACCTACTAGTACATTCAACGGTCACTCAGTGTTCATTCAGACAGAACTCAACAACACTGCAGCCTTCAAAACAAAACGTTCAACTTTCTCATTAATGGAGGAACCAGATTCTTCGCAAGATGGAACAAAGCCGCCTACTTTCGTTAATGCCTGCCCATTCAACTTTAGCCGTGTTTGTGAACTCAAGATTGCAATTGCTGAATGTGTTCACTTCTACAGATTTGTTAAGCGTCATTCCAAATAATGCATTAATAAGGACACGAAGAAAAAACGTGCTAATGACGAACCTTGTTAATTTGTACGCACATGTTCACGAAGTTGACGCGGCTTTTGAAGTTTTGAGTCGTTCACCTGGCGTCGTTGAGCACGTCACGCTGACGTCAGGTCACTAGGCGACGGGAAAGAGGTAGTGTCTCTGAATATAATCTATAAATCTGACTGCAGGAATCCGCGGTAATTGCCACCAAGGGCCATCAGTAGTTCACTCTTGTCAAGAGTTTTCTCGTCAATACACCGCCAAGCTGAAGTAAGCTTGAAAACAAGTTTTATCAAACAGCAAATTCAAGTTTTAATTTTACTTTCATCACCAAGTGTTGAAATACACAGATGTTACACACCAAACAGCACTAGTTTTCGATTTCGCTAGTTAGATCCGTTTTCAAACCGCGTGTTGAAAGATAAAGGGTATCTAACGATCACTCACTTTTTATTTTCGGTTTATTACGCAGACGGTTCAAATTATTTTCCTTCCATGTTAAAGTGACATGCCCCAACGTATGCAAGATTGAACTAGCTGATGTACAAAGATACGTCTATCCCTTAAGCTTAGCAAAGAGAGCTAAGTATTGTTTGGTCATTCGATTGAACAGGATAAAACAGACATATTTTGTCATAAACAACAACAACAACAACAACACCAACAAAACCATATTATTTTATTCTACAATCCAACAAGTGGAGTGCATGAATACAAATTTATTAATATATTTTTATACTGTTCATATTTGGTATAAACAGTCTAGAGAACAAGATATTTGCCGTATGACGTCATTAGAAATGATTATTAGACGATCGTTTCAGACTGATATTTTGTAATTAAAACCTGCGTTATAAAACTCATCTTGCTAATTTGTAGTCTTAAATTTTAATTAAGACGTAAAACAAACTCGGCAAATATGATACTGTAGTTTATTTCGGAAAAATACAAAAGGTACATATTTCACCTGTCTTTGTCTGTTGGTGTAAAATAATAGTTTATTTACCGAATGGATGAGAAAATAAAAACATCCACCAAAAGTACACCATCAGTGGTGAAAATGTCAACACTGAAAGACGGCAAGCCTCGTGCAAGGTCGACATTTGCACCACCTCGGGTGTACGTTTTGTATCTCACATAACCTGTGACCTGTGACCTGTGACACTAGTTTTTACGTGCCTATATCCACAGAGGTTCAGGCACGCCCACCTCGGATTTAATCTCTGACTTCGCCAGTGACTAACTCCGGGACATAACCGCATATGGTGGGTACTTATAGCTCCACCGTGTCTTCATGACTCGACACACCATCGTCAGATTTGAACATGTATTGTGTGAGTTCCTATTGCTTGTAACAATTTCACTGGGTAATAAATACTTTAGTCCCTGTACTATTTCATACAATGCCTATATGCTATACGACGTGCTATACTCTTTATTAGGAAATTATTTCACTTAAGAACATAAACTTAATATGAAATGGAAGCTCGTTATGCTACTCTTCTCGTTGGGATTGATTATACATGTTATTTACCAATCCGTAACCGCGACATTTAATTGTTATTCTTTCTTGCCCATTCTTTAGTGGATTATCTCCAAGCATGCTTGGTAATTGGCGTGGCAAAGTGCTGTAATTACGGGGGCGAGTGGCAAATTCTTTTAAAACACAATTATTGGGTGATAAATATATTAAACTCTCCTTCGTTTAACACGATACTTATGTTACTCGTCATATTGATAATTGGCGTAGCAAAGGTCGCTGGAAAGTGCTGCGTGGGATTCGTCTCATTCTGTAATTACGGGGGCGAAACATACCTCAGTTTTAGAGTGCCCGTCTAACGTAAGGTGAGTAGTAGGATCGATCACCCGCCATGAACACGGGCTGTTTTCCCGTTCCAACCAGTATTCCACGACTGATACATCAGCGGTCATGGTATGCACTGTTCTGTCTACTGGACTGTGCAAACGAACAACGCTTGCGTCTTTTCGGAAGAACCAGTCTATGTGTTGACCGCAGGTTTCTTTTCTCGACAGATGTCAGAATAACCACATGCTAGTATTATTACACCATACGAAATGATCTGTCTTTGTTATTTTTCATGCATTTATTCTATAATTACATATACCAGAATAGAATAGATGTTTAACGACACCCCAGCACATAAAATTTACATATACCAAGACAACAACGATTGATTAGCCTAAACTATGTTCCGCAAACATTGGGAAAGTGTTCGTTTCAGTTTGTAATTGCCCTTTCCCTCTATAGGTAGTACTAAACCAAATAACTTCCGGCTGGGTCAAAGTTCGAGGTGCACCCAACTTTTGATAGAGAAGTGAACACCACAAGTCCTGTGATTGGTTATAAATGTGAGTGTGTTGGTTGTAAAAAATAATAATTTCATCTGGGTAAAAAAAATGTGCAATTTTATTTCATCTAGTACCAATGTGTCAAGTAGCCTTGTGCTTGAAACATGTATGGGGTACCTGTAAAAAAAAGTACTCGAATTTTATGCGAAACTAGGGTAGTCGTAGACGCTACCCGTTATCTCAGAAACGAGCAGCTTGACCCCCCATTTTTTTCTGATTCACTTTAAGTGTAAGGGGTGGTAGTATTTATATCCGTGGCTTTTATGTCGGTTGATACGTTGCAGGTAGGAGTTTTAGCCACATATGTTACTATTGTCGTCTATGGGATTTGATTTGGTAGTATACACCCTAAAGAAGAGGTGATATTTCTATGCCGCGATTCTCTTTTCACCCCCTTCCCCCTCCCTCTTCCCAAGCTGTTTTTAGTTCAGGCGCGGCTATGTAATGGGGCATATCACTTTGATATAAACCAAAATAAGATAGACCAAAGAGGTAATTAAAAAAATATATGTCAAAACTTTGCAGTGGTTCTATAACTACGAACTCCAAAGGCGTCAAAAGTAAGTCCGCCGAGTAAAAATAGAAAAGACAATCACTGCGACTTATTTGATTAAGCCGTATCACTGAATATGATGGCGCACTGGGTGTTTGGGGACGTAACTGGATTTGGCAGCGTGTATCCGGCACGTTGTCTGTCGGCCTATTTTTAGTTGATTGTATTAACAGTTGCACGGCGTCGTCCGGATCGGGTCTGGTAATTTGTGTCGCTTACGTCATACCGAGGGTCGGTGGGTCGTACGATCGATAGGTCTCGTGGCACCCGCCTCGATGGTGTCGTGGTTAAGCCGATTAACATAAGGCTGGTAGGTACTGGGTTCGCAGCCCGGTACCGGGTCCCACCCAGAACGCGTTTTAACGACTCAATGGTTAGGTGTAAGACCATTACACCCTCTTCTCTCTCACTAACAACTAATC
>NC_054706.1:38979194-38997026 GCF_016097555.1 Gigantopelta aegis
TGTCTTTATGACAACCAGGATCTGGTGTATTCTGACATAAACTGACAACCTCACTGAAACTGTTGTTTCTACAGTGCAACCTAATATAATGTACCCCTCAAAAAGCATAATATTGCATATAGTTTTGTACAAATGCAATATGTCATATTAAACAACAAAATGTTTTAAAATAAAACTCCTGAAGATATTTACTTTCAGTTGGGTGTGTGTACTCAGATATATATGTAGAGACAACAAAGATAGTCAGAGTACCTCTACCCCTTTAAAGAATTCCATTAAAACACATGCACTTGATTGACCCCTAGATTATGAAGACCTTAACAGGCACATCAAAGAAATATCAGTATTAAAAAAATACACTGTCTGAGGAAGGAAACACAAACATGACTGTACCTGTATGAAGTAATGACTTAATGTCCTGAACATTAGTGTTGGGGGGAAATCCTGTATGCTGGGTGTGGGTGTCTTCAAGTTACCAGGTGTAGGAATTTCAAATCCATCGGCCATGCTGATTTTCATAATGAACTATCAAAACCAATGGCAGCCACCAATATTCCTGACTATATTTTATTTATAGCCTACTGTAGTTTGAGGTTTTAATAGTTGTGATATCTGGAATAATCATGCAGCTTTAACACATTTATTTTTGATTAATTACCGAAAAAAACTATTTTTAAATGACAAAATTACCCGAACATCTATTTTCTTGCATTATTTTCTAATCCGGATGAATACAGTATGTACATTAGATGTATTCCTACAATCTGTAATCCAGCATTTTATTTAGCTAGTAACATTAGGTAATACAGCTTTAACAATAAAATAAATTATCAACTTAATCCAAGGCAGATAATCAAATCTGAAAAAATTGGTTCTGAATCTAGTATAAACTCAAAATGCTTTTCATGAGAGCTAACTAAGTGATTATTAAGAAACAAAAATGATCTGGAGATCTAAGTATATGTTTAACAACCTTATTGTTATGTACAAATAAGAACAGAAGGCACAATAGTGACAACAAATTTAATTATGTTTTTGGTAAAGTTTTTTTTCAAATTTACTTTAAATTTTGCATAAAACTACAAATTTGTCTAAAATATAACTTAGCACCCTATAAATATGTCAAAATGACAATAAAAATCAACTTCTTTACAAATTTGAGTTTTCAGAATTTCATACATAAAAAATTAACAATGTTAATGGAAACTAAAGACATTAACCCACTATTGGCACATGCTATTCTTAATATAAAAATAAATTGCTATTAAAATCTTAGTTCAGGTTGCCTATATATAATACCATATTTAAGAGCAGTTGTATATGGCAAGTCAAATACCATGTAAAAAGAAATTATTGAAATCTTTACAGTATGAATTATAGGCCAAAACCAACTTTTCTTCAGTGCTAACTTTGATTCAAACTCCATTCAGAGCCATGTACAGAGATTATTGTCAAGGTCAAGGTCATTGTGAACTTGCATGATCGAGTGATGGCTAATTAATCAACCAGTATAGTTTAATTAAATAAAATGACAAAATCATAATATTTTTTATTATGCACTGAATATGTGCTATAGGGTGTACACTACCAAATCAAATCCCATAGACGACAATAGTAACATATACGGCTAAAACTCCTACCTGCAACGTATCAACCGACATAAACGCCACGGATATAAATACTACCACCCCTTACGCTTAAAGTGAATCAGAAAAAAATGGGGGTCAAGCTGCTCGTTTCTGAGATAACGGGTAGCGTCTATGACTACCCTAGTTTCGCACAAAATTTGAGTACTTTTTTTTACAGGTACCCCATACATGTTTCAAGCACAAGGCTACTTGACACATTGGTACTAGATGAAATAAAATTGCACATTTATTTTACCCAGATGAAACTATTATTTTTTACAACCAACACACTCACATTTATAACCAATCACAGGACTTGTGGTGTTCACTTCTCTATCAAAAGTTCGGTGCACCTCGAACTTTGACCCAGCCGGAAGTTATTTGGTATTGTACTACCTATACACACACACACACACACACACACACACACACACACACACACACACAGACACACACTGTATCTGAAATGTTCCTTACTTGAAGGTAAATCATAATTAAAAGGACATGGATCCCCGTCAGTGGACCCATTAGACCATTTCTCGTTCCAGCCAGTGCACCACGACTGGTATATCACAGACCGTGAAATGTGCTATCCTGTCTCTGGGATGGTACATTAAAAAGATCCCTTGCTACTATTAGCACAATGTAGCGGGTTGCATCTCTAAGATCAAATGTTTGATATCCAATAGCCGATGAGTAATACATCAATGTTTTCTAATGGTGTCGTTAAACAAACCAAACTAACTAAATCGTTTGTACGTCTCTTTCCCGTTACAACAACCGCCATGGTTTGAAAAAATCAAGTGCACATCTGGAATGCTATTTACTCGAAGGTGATTTCTGAGCCAGTGTAGAATACATTTCAGGGCTGCCATTAAAGCTCATTCAGTTTGAAAATCTAACAGTTGTAACAATAGTACAACGAAGACATCACGCTTTAAAACATTTCAAGCTGGTTTCCTGTTTCATCAGTTTACAATAAAAAGTTTTGTAGTCAACAAAACACAAGCGGCTATTTGTTTTTTTACAGAGTGAAGTAGAACTTCGAAACTTATTTTCTGGACTTCTGTTCAATAACAAAGTAGATGCAATCGTTTGTATTACTATGACTATTACTACTACATATACTGCTACTGCTACTGCTGCCAACACCGTCACTATCACGACCATCACCATACTTAAATAACACCAAAAGCAACCTGCATTGTAAACAGTTTGCATAATGGTATATAATTCATAGGTTTTTTTAAATTAAGGTAAAACATGTTGGCCCTATAAGTATGAATATAAATAAATAAATAAATGTATTTTGAATGTTTAATTTTAATAATCGTTATTTTGTCATTCTCGTTTCAGACCCGTTTGTGAAGATCTCGCTGGTGATCTTTGAGAAGCCCACCAAGACGAAGAAGACGTCGTGTAAGAAGAACACCATCGACCCGGTCTTCAACGAGTCGGTCAGCTTCAACGTGACGTCACAGCAGCTCGACACCACCAGTGTCGTCATTTCCGTCTGGGACCACAACTCCAAGAGGAAGGACGAGTTCGTGGGCCGCATCGTCCTCGGCAAGTACGGCACGGGGCCGCACGAGGTCACCCACTGGAACCGGATGCTGCAGTCCCAGCGGTCACCGGTCGCCCAGTGGCATTCTCTGAGGGCTCGCCAAGACTGCGACCAGGTGTCGCCGGCGTCCATAGCCGTGCCGTAACGTCACCCGATGTCGTGAAAACAATTAGTATTACGTCACGAGACTGATCAGGTGATGTCTGGAAAGACACATGTGAGACTGTTCGGGTTGAGCGTGGCCTCGTTGTGAAGTCGAGGCCAGCGTCCCTAGACTTTGATCACACACTAGAACACTAGGGTAGAGTAAACCAATATCAATATGGCTGCTCTCATGTCGAAGTTTACTGTTTATGTTATTCATATATGATCATGTTACTTCAAGAGTAACAAACATCTTTATACTTTAGATATGTCCTGAACAAAATACACATGTATTATTGGAATTAAAATGGCATCCAAACTCATATCTTATGGTAGATGTTTTTAACACAGTAGTAATTAAATTATCTTGATAACTCGCGCTAATTAAGGAATTATTGTAGAACCAGTAGGTGGTATAAACGAGTAGTACGCGCTACAATGCATTTACCTATGTATTAATACAGCTTTATGCTAGAAAAACAGAACTAAATGGAATATTATACAACACAATCACAACAATCAAACGGTTGGGGGGTCCAATCAAATAATTATTTGCATTAAATAACAAATACGATGTAATGAAATAATTCGCAACAGGCAGTATCATGGATATTAATAACAGCCTGCCGTTCTGCTAGGTTAATCATTTCGTCAATATTAACATTTACCACCCTAAAGGTAGTCGACAACTGTTGTTGAATCCTTTAACAGTAGATTTGCAAGATTGCTTTAAAATACAACTGTCATTATTGATGAATGCATAACTTTGTGGTTCAAAGGGTAGGATTCTACCAAGTAATGGTGTACTATGCCAAGTGCTATGGGATCAAATCCCAGTATAGATATTACCACGTCATTTTAAAAATGAATTTGTATTCACATAATGCAAATTCAGTTAGGAATGGATTCAATCACTTGGTAATCGAATGCCATTTAATGCACTAATTAAAAATATGATTTAAAAAATCAACACAGCTCAATTATCATATCCTGAAATTCACTGAAAAGTGCAATTTGCATTTACAACCAATAATCACTTTGCATAATGTTACCCGTGTTGGCAGATAACCATCCGACTTGTTTTCTCATATGCATTCAAGGGTAAATATAGACAACCGGGAAAATAGTTTAACTATTATTCTTATTTAATATCGGACAAACCTGATGACGAATGTTTATTAACGTCCTGCAAAATGGTGCCATTCCCTTTTAAACTAAACCCGTACACCAATGAGTTCATCTGGTTTGGGACCGGTCAACATCCATTTGTGTTGATTATATAATAGTGAAGAGAACAGTGTGTTTCGAATTGTGTGGTACTAGTAATCAATACAACATGCTGCAGAACAGCAGCTGTTGCAGTAGCTGGTGTTTGTATGCATGCTATTGTGGCAGTGGTAAATAGGTTTCAGTTATCTATAGGCTGATCTTTGACGATCGTATATTTTCACGCATACTGGGTGATAACTCGTTTCATCGCTAACAACACCACTGATCCATAATTGCAAACGGTACTGTTGCACTGGATTTGGGACTAATACAATTATTGTTTCAGTTTTAAATAATATAGCATTAAGTATTTGTTACCGACTATCAACGGAAGTGCAAAAGAGAAAGAAAAGAATCTTGCCATTTTAATGCGATATATATATATATATATATATATATATATATATACATATACATATACATATACATACATACATATATATATATATATATATATATATATATATATATATATATATATATATATACTTAAAATAAATAGCTTTTCAGCAACCATTATCAGATAACGTCATTTATATAATTATGACGTAGATATTGTTAAACAAGCATTTCACACTTAGCGTTATCGAGAAAGGGGATCAAAACATGGTATTGTTCAATTTCAGTGTTCAGGACATCCATTTAATTTTCAAGGAACTCGGAAAATATCAAAAACTAAAATCGGCATGTATGTATGCAGTATGCAAGTAGGTTTCTGTAAAACTCGGCCCAATACTACCAAACCTTCCGTTAGGCAGTCATATATCTCAATATAGTATTACACCTTATGCTTACCTTGTTTTTAAACAAATAGCACAGTGACAGAGCCATATTTTGGAAGGGATATTGAACATTGAAACGAGTTTCAGGAGCACTTTATAAAGTGAATGTGTGTGAGGATGCTAGTTGCCAGTGGAATAAACGCTATATTATTTATTTACTTGTGCTGAAATGGGATATTGTTCGTGGTAAATGTAATCGAGTAAAAACAAGTTGTAACATGAATGTGCAGTTCATTTATTTAATATTATTTTTCATCTTCCCGAACCAGTGTAATATTTTCTACAATGTAGAGGTCCCATAACATATACAAAAGACTGGTACCCATGAATTTCTCAAATTATTTTCTGACATGGAAATCTATATTTGTTTAAAATTGAATTGTTTTGATACGTACTTTTCTTACTTTTTATACAAACAGTTGTCAACTATTTTATTGTGAACAATACTTGGTGTATTTTAAAGAAAATCAGTTTCAATTCAAAGCTAGTAATGAATATCTTTAAACGTCACTAATGCTTTACTTCGTCGTCGTGTTGCCATGCTATGTTGCCTTCTGTTTGTCATACGCTGTTTGTTTGTGTTTTAAACGTACGACTTTTAGAATGTTTGATATGTTTTACTTCTCTCGTGTTTCTTTGTTTCATTTCAAGCAAGAATATTTCATTTAACTTTTTGTTTTTAGAACAGACTGTTAAATTTCGATTGTTAAAATAACTCACAGTAAGCATACCGGAACTGTTTAAAAGTAAAGAGCAATCGACGACAATAAAACATAATGTTTTATTTATTTATTACATTTATTAATTTAAATTTTAATTATTAAACTAACTTTAATTTATTAAATTTAATTATTTATTAAATTTACTATATGTTTTTACTAATTAATTAATTAATTAATTAAATGATTTATTTTAAAATACCGGCAGATATATATTGTAAGGGATGTACTAATATAGGGTCCACATCTTAAGAATATGATCACCATTAGAAAGACTCCCTAAAAATATAAATAATCATACATAAAAATATACATGTATACAGATATTTGTCATTAGTGTACAGAGTGCATTTAATCGTTACTGTTGTCATAAACGGGTTAACATAACCTGCATTGTTCTGTCTGCATTATTCTGCTATGAAAGAAATATATGTTTGTTTTAATTGCAATTGACGTTTAAATAGTATTTATATATGCGTGTTGTAAATGTCATATAACAATGTAATTGCATTAATAAACCCATGATAATACACGAGAACAATGCGTATATTTGTGAGAGAGTATTTGACACTACTGTGTGATGGAAAATTAGTATGTAAATAAATAAACCCGGGGAATCTATTTATTACAGTTATTGTGTACATGAAACATATTATATAGTTTTGCATCATGTCTACATACCCAGTGATGTTGTACACCATCAGCGTTGTTACATTTGCAGTTGTTTGTTTTTCTCCAGTTAAATGTTATCGTTGTGATATATTATCGTTGTCCTGGAGTATGAACGTGTTAATGTGTTCCCATGTTGTTTCTGCTCTATCGTTGTTAAGTATATTTTGTATATCTCTACATGACAGATAATTAACGTACACACCTTGTCCCCATTCTGTTGTTACTCAATGTTGAAATAAAAGTTATTTGTATAATGAACAGAGTTTCTTATTTCATTTTGAATAATTTCGTACTTAATCTAACAGATGTTCAAAAATGATTTATTGGGCATGTACTTGAGTTCTCTTGTTACAAAGCCCACCAAATTATTGTATCAACTTCACACCAACATAGTCACGTGAAACTGAAGTTAAGGATCAATTAAAATGTTCGCTTTGTGTTGAGGCGTGCAAAACATGTTTCTGGCAACTCGACACTACCGTTTGAAGTGTCTTTTTAATGACTTTTTGTGTGTTTTGAAAGCCATCATTCACTCAACAGTAAATTGCCATGGACATGAGTCTCTGAGCATCTTTACTTCAAAATATTCCTGGGAACATGCCTCCGAACCCTCCCTTTAGCTGCTCGGCTCATTTGCCTTTCACAAAACTCTAATGGCCCATTTTAGCATTTTGTGACCCTCACCACTTTGCAAAATCTTGGATCCGCCCCTGTCACGTTCCCGGGGGAAATAATATCTTTTTTGTTTTCTTTACTTTTTAAAGTCATAATTGGGTTGGGTTGTTTTTTTAAAGTGTTGGCCAACTTTGTCGTGGCAGTTGGCAGTCGGAGCCTAGCATAACTGAAAACAATATAAAGATATTAAATTAAAATAGAAAAAGAAAGAGAAAGGAATATTTGTTTAACGACACCCGCAGTACATTTTATACTACGGCTATTTGGTGTCTACTCGTAACATAGTGTCCATAGAGTTAAAGGTTGTTTTTGTTTAACGAAGTTTGTTTTGTTTAACGACACCACTAGAGCACATTGATTTATTAATCATCGGCTATTGGATGTCAAACATATAGTCATTTTGACAGTCATTCAGAGGAAACGCGCTTAATTTTTCCATTAGTAGCAACGGATCTTTTATATGCACCATCCCACAGACAGAATAGCACATACCACGGTATTTTATATGCCAGTCGTGGTGCACTAGCTGGAACTAGAAATAATGTCCACACTAGGAAGTCATTGCACGAGGGCGGGACGTAGCCCAGTGATAAAGCGCTCGCTTGATGCGCGGTCGGTTTGGGATCGATCCCCGTCGGTGGGCCCATTGGGCTATTTCTCGTTCCAGCCAGTGCACCACGACTGGTATATCAAAGGCTGTGGTATGTATTATCCTGCCTGTGGGATGGTGCATATAAAAGATCCCTTGCTGCATTAGAATTTTTTTTTAGCGGGTTTCCTCTGATGACTACGAGTCAGAATTACCAAATGTTTGACATCTAATAGCCGATGATTAATTAATCAATGTGCTCCAGTGGTGTCGTTAAACAAAACAAACATTGCACGATTTTTATCGGTTTTCAAGACTAGTCGGCTCTTGGTTGACAGGTACGACCTGTCGAGCCTTGTCGTAATGATAGCTTACAGCTGTCGGTTGTAGTTTCTTTTATGGTGTCTTTAATGTCGCTTGCGATCAGTCGAAACAAAAAGGGTCCGAGAAACGATTCAAAATATTAATCTTATGCGATAAGCGATGTCTCCACAAAATCTTTGGAAAGAGGCCTGTAAATATATATGTATAATTAAGAAAAATAGGCTTAGGCCTATTTATAATTATTAGTCGTCTTTATTCTACAATTCTATATTGTTTGTAATGATAAGTTTATGATGTTGAAAAATGGGGTAGGGTATGTAATTCCCTAATTGAAATATAGTAGTTATGGTCCTGACCACCTGTTGCTATAGCTCGAGTCACCTTCAGACCTTCCCTTATTGATACTGATATCCATACCTATCACTCGAGCTACTGCTGCTAGGAACTGAAGGCGACTGATGATACGAGAAATGAGTTGGCGGTATCGTGCAATTTGTTTAATTATTTGTCTGGCGATCGAATTGAATAATTAATAAATTAAAAAAAAACAGAAACACGGAAAAACTCAAATCCCGCAAGATTTATTATTAATGGTTCCTGTGTCAGCTTCCTCTTTAAATCGAGGTATAGGTTTAGATGGCTACCTGGAGCTCTCTGTCAACCAGTTCCTCCTCTTCGTTTTTGTCACATCCCGCATATTTACAGAGGGCAGTTAAAATAGTAGCGACAGTGAATATTTGTTACTGTAACAGATGGAGCCATATTGGAATGTGTTTACTGGAAGAGAAAGATGGGAGGTGGAAATGAATGTTTTTCAGGCACGGCTGATACAAGCAGACATCGGGGGTGAGTGGTGGTGGTAGGGGGTTTGAGATCGAAGGTGCGAAACGTCTGACCTCTAGGATGGTCCAAGGGCATACTTCCTCAGAAAAATGTGAAAAGTCGATGTTCTGAAATGAAATTTCCTGCATTCTACAAGTAAAATTGCTCGTGACAAATGCGGGTGAATGCAACACTTTTTGAACGTACTTTTAACGATTAGTACCATTATGCGCCGAATATATTAACACAATAACCATGTAGAAAACTGCTAGATCAAATGATAACTGAACATTTACTACACCGAGAAACTACGATCCAATCAATTAATGAATTACTATTTCAATCGCAAGCATCACGAATAATAATAACAAAAATGTATCAGCTTGTAATGAACAGAACTGGTTTTACTCATTTGGTAAAGGCGTTTACGTCAATTTTAAAGGTTCAATGGCATGGGGAATTTTGAAAATAATTCACTGATGTCACCCATATTTTTACTGAAAACATTTAGGTGAGAAAGGAGGAAATGCAATTTCAAAGACATCCGACATCCAAGCTTTCCATAAGTCTTTATCAACTTTTCTATTAACTGTTCGTAATTCCCACTTTTGTTATTCTCAAGGAAATTTTCAACTACTTCTCTAAACAACCTCCAAGCGTTTCGTTCCTTTGATGTAATTTTTTCTTCAAATTCTTGTGACTGAAGCATCTTGCGAACATCTGGTCCGGTGAAAATATCACCTTCGATTTTTGATTTTGATAGATGTGGAAACATGTTGGAAATGTATTTAAAAGCTTAGCCGTCTTTGTTCATTGCTTTCACAAATTGTTTGACAAGCCCAAGTTTGATATGTAGTGGAGGCATAAGGACTGTCACTGATTCTATCAAGGTCTGGTACTTCACATTATGTGTGCCTGGAATAAAAGTGTTCTCTTTGAGGCCAGTGTCTTTTTCGGTAGTGTTGAGATGTAGCACGACTGTCCCACAGGCAAAGAAAGCAAGAATGTTTTGTATAGCCTCCTTGGAGTCCTTTTAAGAAGCCAATCATTTTGAAGTCGCCACAGACCTGCCATTTGTACCTGTTGTAGTCTATAGTTTCCGAAGAAATTTTACATTTTCGTAGTTTTCCTTTATATGCACAGTGCCCATTTGTTATTGATGGATACGGAATTCCATTGTGCAGAACACATTTGAGACTTCGGGAGGAACTGTCTATGAAGAGATGCCAATCATTTGGTTCATGACCAATACCCAGTTCTTGAAACAAGTTGTCAATGGCATTACAGAAACATAAATCATCTTTCACCGAAAAATATTTTGATAACCTTTTGTATCTATTCCTAGCAGCTGTAGTTCGACAGCTGTTGTCCAAAAGGTTCCACTCCATCAGTCTTAATGTTAAAAGCTCTGCATTAGACTTCGTCGGCCGGAGATCTCGAATCAAATCATCCAGTTCCTACTGGTTTGGAAAGTGTGGTTGCTGTTTTTTCTCCATCAGTATGACCAACGTAAGATTCTTCAGATTCAGATTCAAAATATTTACCTTCACTCTCCAAATCTTTAGCAGGTGGTATCGGGACAGACCGTTCTTCAAAGTGTGGAACTAGACCAATAGATGATGGAATATCTGGATATGTGATATCATGTAGATTTTTCGTTTTCTTGAATCTTAAAATATCCACCATACAGAAGTAGCAGTCATTCACATGGTTCTGTGGTTCTCTCTATATTCAGGGTATAGCAAAGGGCATTGAGGGGCGGTCACCTCGCATCCATCCCTCCAAATTCGATCGACATGTACCACGAACTACGTGTGGAGCCCACGCTTTGTTCTGACTCCCAATCTTCATGCCAAAGTATAATTCATACGCTTGTGCAAATTTTGTAGATACTTTGATTGCCTTAGGCCAATGTAGAATCGACAAACGTAACAAAATGAATCAGCAGAATGTAAGCAGCTTCGCGATGGAGACATTGTGCACCTCGAAAATACTAAGTTGACCTATACACGTATATACCTATATATACACCATCTGGGGGCAGCACTAGAACATTCTAGAAAGCACTGGGACATTTTAGACAGAACTGAAACACTCTAGAAAGTACTGGAAGATTCTAGAAAGAGGTGAAACATAGCAGCCACGGGAAGATTCTAGAAAGTACCAAAATATTCTAGAAAGCATCAGCTCCTAAAAGGTACTGGAATATTCGGTGCTTGGAATTTCAAGAATGTGGAATATGTTTCTAAAACCTGATATATATAAAACAAATTAACGCCAAATGTATGCTTCATCTAACAAGACTGAATGGAAAATGCAAAAATATCAACATAATAAAATCTTTGTTACATTGTCCCTATTCATTAAGACTAAACCGTCCTACTGTCCCACATGGACATAAGAGTACAAGCAAATTCTCAAATTCGAGCAAAAACGATAGAGATATTTGAGCAAAAACGATAGAGATATTCGGGCAAAAACGACCGAGATGTTCGAGTAAAAACGATAGAGATATTCGAACAAAAACGATAGAGATATTTGGGCAAAAACGATAGAGGTATTTGGGCAAAATGAGCTGGCCTGAAACTTTTTCACTATGTATTTCCATTATTCTGACCACAATATTAATCGAAATCCATGTAAAAAAAGAAAAATCCGTTTACAACCTGTTTGGTAGTAATACTAATATGAATAAACTTTGTTATCCAGATTCGAGCATTATCGTTTTAATTCGGGCAAAAATCAGCCTGGCCTTCACCTCAGCAAAAATAGGAGCCCGTACGCCTGGTCAGCATTTAACATTACGCATCGCAAAATCAAATATATTTAATTAACTTGACTAATACATGTACTGTTTGCACGTGCCAGGAATAATAATGAAGGATCTAATTACTTTGAGTGATTAAGATCAGGTGCACCTGCTATATATGCCACAAGACTAATAAGTACACATTAAACAATGATTCTCAGCTCATTATATGTGATGAAATCATTACTGATTCAGTCGATAGCTTCAAAAATAGTTTAAGACCTATTACAGATATATAAGCAATCATTATCCATTTCATCTGGGAAGTTACATAAACCCACATTTCTGAAATAAATGACTGGTATTTTTTCATTCAGTTCTTGCACAATCTATTTTCAGCTTATTTATATTGATTTTAGGATCACCTGTTTGCTTGAGATGAATAGAAAACTATATTTATAGACGTTTAATAGTTTAAATGAAAAAATGTAGGTCTTGCATAAAGCACGAAATTTATTTTAGATATCCTGTTGTATTGAAAATTTACGTCTTGCGTACGTCTTGAATAGAATACGGTCTATATTTAAATATAATGACAAAAATGTAGGTCGTTTACAAGATTAAAAAGATAACTGTTATATTTATAGTCTTATTGTATGATAAAACAGAAACAAAATGTAAGGTATTATTCCAGCAGGCCGTTAAGTTACATCTTGCAAGATTTTTCGTAGAACTAATTTTATGACCAGCAACATTTCGCTAACGTGCACATAACAAAACAGTTTAGGGCCCCGACTAGGGTCGGACTGAGTACGCAAGGCTCAGCGGCAAATAGTAAAAGTTAAAGTTTGTTTTGCTTAACGACGCCACTAGAGCATATTGACTTATAAATCATCGGCTATTGAACGTCAAACATTTGGTAATTTTGATATAGTCTTACAGAGAAAACCCGCTATATTTTTCCATTAGTAGCAAGGGATCTTTTATATCTACCATCCCACAGACATGATAGTACATACCACAGCCTTTGATATACCGGTTGTGCTGCATTGACTGGAACGACACAAAGGCAATGGGCCCACCGACGGTGATAGGTAAATAATACATATTAATTCATACACAACCGCTTATTGCTGGTCATTTTTTCGTCCTGCTGTCAGTGTCCATGTTTAAATGCTGTCTTGACGATAGCCCGATGATTTTACTATGTTTAAACCTCCACAAGTTTCAACTTTCATCTTTAGGTTTGCCTTATACTGTTTGCTATGACTATACACGCACACCGAACATAGGGTTAAAGACACTTGTCAGAAACCCACGAAACCGATTAAGATGTCCAGGGAGTTTTATCACAAGTTCACCATGGCTGGCCACTTTATATAAACAATATTGAAGCCAGTTCCCTTCTCCAAAGAATATGCAATTTGATATCCTGACACAGAACTTTTGTCTGCTGGTTTCATGGCAGTCTAAGTGAAATAATGTTCTTGTTAGATGGATAGACATAAAAAGTTAAAGTTTGTTTTGTTTAACGACACCACCAGAGCACATTAATTTATTAATCATCAGCTATTGAATGTCGAACATTTGTAATTGTAGCAAAAACAAACCCCAACCCAATACCACATTAGGCTCTAAATAATTGAACAGGATAATAGTATGAATACAACATGCAAATAGCAGAAGAAAGATTGCCTATAGATGAGATGATAGCACTGTGGGGGATCTAGCTTACTCGTTAGAACAGCCACCAGAGAGGACAGCAATGTGGGGGATCTAGCTCACTCGTTAGAACAGCCACCAGAGATGACAGCACTGTGTGGGATCTAGCTCACTCGTTAGAACAGCCACCAGAGATGACAGCACTGAGAAGGATCTAGCTAACTCGTTAGAACAGCCTCCAGAGATGACAGCACTGTGGAGGATCTAGCTCACTCGTTAGAACAGCCACCAGAGATGACAGCACTGTGGAGGATCTAGCTCACTCGTTAGAACAGCCACCAGATAGGACAGCACTGTGGAGGATCTAGCTCACTCGTTAGAACAGCCACCAGAGTTGACAGCACTGTAGAGGATCTAGCTCACTCGTTAGAACAGCCACCAGAGATGACAGCACTGTAGAGGATCTAGCTCACTCGTTAGAACAGCCACCAGAGATGACAGCACTGTGGAGGATCTAGCTCACACGTTAGAACAGCCACCAGATAGGACAGCACTGTGGAGGATCTAGCTCACTCGTTAGAACAGCCACCAGAGATGACAGCACCGTAGAGGATCTAGCTCACTCGTTAGAACAGCCACCAGAGATGACAGAACTGTGGAGGATCTAGCTCACTCGTTAGAACAGCCACCAGAGATGACAGCACTGTGGAGGATCTAGCTCACTCGTTAGAACAGCCACCAGAAATGACAGCACTGTGGAGGATCTAGCTCACTCGTTAGAACAGCCACCAGAGATGATAGCACTGTGGGGGATCTAGCTCACTCGTTAGAACAGCCACCAGAGATGATAGCACTGTGGGGGATCTAGCTCACTCGTTAGAACAGCCACCAGAGAGGACAGCACTGTGGGGGATCTAGCTCACTCGTTAAAACAGCCACCAGATAGGACAGCACTGTGGGGGTCTAGCTCACTCGTTAGAACAGCCAACAGAGAGGACAGCACTATGGGGGATCTAGCTCACTCGTTAAAACAGCCACCAGGGATGACAGCACTGTGGGGGATCTAGCTCACTCGTTAGAACAGCCAACAGATAGGACAGCACAGTGGGGGATCTAGCTCACTCGTTAGAACAGCCACCAGATAGGACAGCACTGTGAGGGATCTAGCTCACTCGTTAGAACAGCCACCTGAGATGACAGCACTGTGGGGGATCTAGCACACTCGTTAGAACAGCCACCAGAGATGATAGCACTGTGGGAGATCCAGCTCACTCGTTAGAACAGCCACCAGAGATGACAGCACTGTGGGGGGGGGGGGGGGGATCTAGCTCACTCGTTAGAACAGCCACCAGATAGGACAGCACTGTGAGGGATCTAGCTCACTCGTTAGAACAGCCACCAGAGATGACAGCACTGTGGGGGATCTAGCTCACTCGATAAAACAGCCACCAGATAGGACAGCACTGTGGGGGATCTAGCTCACTCGTTAGAACAGCCACCAGAGATGACAGCACTGTGGGGGATCTAGCTCACTCGATAAAACAGCCACCAGATAGGACAGCACTGTGGGGGATCTAGCTCATTCGTTAGAACAGACACCAGAGAGGACAGCACTGTGGAGGATCTAGCTCACTCGTTAGAACAGCCACCAGATAGGACAGCACTGTGGGGGATCTAGCTCACTCGTTAGAACAGCCACCAGAGAGGACAGCACTGTGGGGGATCTAGCTCACTCGTTAAAACAGCCACCAGATAGGACAGCACTGTGGGGGTCTAGCTCACTCGTTAGAACAGCCACCAGAGAGGACAGCACTATGGGGGATCTAGCTCACTCGTTAAAACAGCCACCAGGGATGACAGCACTGTGGGGGATCTAGCTCACTCGTTAAAACAGCCACCAGATAGGACAGCACTGTGGGGGATCTAGCTCACTCGTTAGAACAGCCACCAGAGAGGACAGCACTGTGAGGGATCTAGCTCACTCGTTAGAACAGCCACCAGAGATGACAGCACTGTGGGGGATCTAGCTCACTCGTTAGAACAGCCACCAGATAGGACAGCACTGTGGGGGATCTAGCTCACTCGTCAGAACAGCCACCAGAGATGATAGCACTGTGGGGGATCTAGCTCACTCGTTAGAACAGCCACCAGAGAGGACAGCACTGTGGGGGATCTAGCTCACTCGTTAAAACAGCCACCAGATAGGACAGCACTGTGGGGGTCTAGCTCACTCGTTAGAACAGCCACCAGAGAGGACAGCACTATGGGGGATCTAGCTCACTCGTTAAAACAGCCACCAGGGATGACAGCACTGTGGGGGATCTAGTTCACTCGTTAGAACAGCCACCAGATAGGACAGCACTGTGGGGGATCTAGCTCACTCGTTAGAAAAGCCACCAGATAGGACAGCACTGTGGGGGATCTAGCTCACTCGTTAGAACAGCCACCAGAGATGACAGCACTGTGGGGGATCTAGCTCACTCGTTAGAACAGCCACCAGAGATGATAGCACTGTGGGGGATCTAGCTCACTCGTTAGAACAGCCACCAGAGATGATAGCACTGTGGGGGATCTAGCTCACTCGTTAGAACAGCCACCAGAGATGACAGCACTGTGGGGGATCTAGCTCACTCGATAGAACAGCCACCAGATAGGACAGCACTGTGGGGGATCTAGCTCACTCGTTAGAACAGCCACCAGAGATGACAGCACTGTGGGGGATCTAGCTCACTCGTTAGAACAGCCACCAGAGATGATAGCACTGTGGGGGATCTAGCTCACTCGATAGAACAGCCACCAGAGATGACAGCACTGTGGGGGATCTAGCTCACTCGTTAGAATAGCCACCAGATAGGACAGCACTGTGGGGGATCTAGCTCACTCGTTAAAACAGCCACCAGATAGGACAGCACTGTGGGGGATCTAGCTCACTCGTTAGAACAGACACCAGAGATGACAGCACTGTGGAGGATCTAGCTCACTCGTTAGAACATCCAGCAGAGATGACAGCAATGTGGGGGATCTAGCTCACTCGGTAGAACAGCCACCAGAGATGACAGCACTGTGGGGGATCTAGCTCACTCGTTAGAACAGCCACCAGAGATGATAGCACTGTGGGGGATCTAGCTCACTCGTTAGAACAGCCACCAGAGATGACAACACTGTAGAGGATCTAGCTCACTCGTTAGAACAGCCACCAGAGATGACAGCACAGTGGGGGATCTAGCTCACTCGTTAGAACAGCCACCAGAGATGACAGCACTGTGGGGGATCTAGCTCACTCGTTAGAACAGACACCAGAGATGACCACACTGTGGAGGACCTAGCTCACTCGTTAGAACAGCCACCAGAGATGAAAGCACTGTGGGGGATCTAGCTCACTCGGTAGAACGGGCACCAGAGATGACAGCACTGTGGGGGATCTAGCTCACTCGGTAGAACAGCCACCAGAGATGACAGCACTGTGGGGGATATAGCTCACTCGTTAGAAAAGCCACCAGATAGAACAGCACTGTGGGGGATCTAGCTCACTCGTTAGAACATCCACCAGATAGGACAGCACTGTGGGGGATCTAGCTCACTCGTTAGAACAGCCAGCAGAGAGGACATCACTGTGGGGGATCTAGCTCACTCGTTAGAACAGCCACCAGAGAAGACAGCACTGTGGGGGATCTAGCTCACTCGTTAGAACAGCCACCAGAGATGACAGCACTGTGGGGGATCTAGCTCTCTCGTTAGAACAGACACCAGAGATGACCACACTGTGGAGGACCTAGCTCACTCGTTAGAACAGCCACCAGAGACCAAAGCACTGTGGGGGATCTAGCTCACTCGGTAGAACAGCCACCAGAGATGACAGCACTGTGGGGGATCTAGCTCACTCGTTAGAACAGCCACCAGAGATGACAGCACTGTGGGGGATCTAGCTCACTCGTTAGAACAGCCACCAGATAGAACAGCACTGTGGGGGATCTAGCTCACTCGTTAGAACAGCCACCAGAGAGGACAGTACTGTGGGGGATCTAGCTCACTCGTTAGAACAGCCAGCAGAGAGGACATCACTGTGGGGGATCTAGCTCACTCGTTAGAACAGCCACCAGAGATGACAGCACTGTGGGGGATCTAGCTCACACGTTAGAACAGCCACCAGAGATGACAGCACTGTGGGGGGTCTAGCTCACTCGTTAGAACAGCCACCAGATAGGACAGCACTGTGGGGGATCTAGCTCACTC